>NC_063344.1:24462162-24482523 GCF_021869965.1 Rhincodon typus
CAGCCTTCCTGCTCCTATGATGCTGCTTGGCCTGCTGTGTTCATCCAGCTCTACACCTTGTTATCTCAGATTTTCCAGCATCTGCAGTTCCTACTATCTCTGAGGGACTACCACTATGCTTCAAACTATTGCTACAGTTAATAGCACAGGCAGGGGCAGAAAAGAAGAAAAATAAATGTCTAACACCTCTCACGACCTAGGGGTATCCTAAAGTACATCATAGCCAATGAGCACTTTTGAAGAGTAGTCACTGTTGTAATGTAGAAAATAGTTCACACCTGCTGTACTGGCCCCACAGATAAAGACACAGCTCAGGTTTGCTCAGTTCGATTGTACACCACAGGATTTACACATTCCAATTGGCTCCCACTTAAAACTGACCAGCATTTCAGGTATCCATTCGGCTTCCCTATGCAAGAGGGTGGTTAGTGATTGAACGTCATTTTCAGGGCTCCATTGTCTGATTCTCATCAGGTTGAGGCACTGAAAGTCAACAAACAGTTACCTCAGCATATAAACTGAACATTACAGCTACACAAAGCAACCATTACTCAAAATATGATCCAATTTCTTTTAAATTTCTCAAGGCTGTTCCGTTATGCAAGGACTACGATGTTTATCTAACGGACAAATCCAATCAGGGCATCCGTAGTTGTTCACAGCCTTCATGTTGACATTTTCTTTTTAAAGATTCATACAGTGAGGACATAAAATGTGAGAAACTTTCAAGGTTGTGAAAGTCATCATTCTGTACTTTATTTTATTATCCCAATATAAACAGTGCACATTGAAAGGTTAACAGCATGATACAGCAAAAAAGACTATAATCTTAGTCTCTAAGGATCGAGTTACCATTTCAAGGCCATCATATTGTCATTATTATCAAAACCTCACTTTTGAAAGAATGAAACTTTTCAAATATGAGACAGAAATGTTCAAAAGTTAAATATTTGATCTCTACGAGCAAGACATAAAGTCAGTTTCAAAGCTTCAGTTGCCGACAGCGATGCAAATTGCAGCAGGATTTCACTAACTGTTCCTACTTTACATTTGAGAAACAAAATGACATATGGCAAGGAAACGGTGTTCATTTCTGAATATTGATAACTGATACACAGGCTGATCTTTGTAGAATACTTTGTAACTATTTTTTTAAACTGGTGATTCTTATAATTAAATGAATCCAGTGTTATTAGAGCAATCTGGAGATCTATCACAAAATAACATTTCAAAAAGAAATAAAAATTCATTAAGTGAAGTAGAACCATGCCTCTGGGGCAGTGATATTGAATGGTTATTTATCCAACAGTGATGTTACTGTTCCACCCTGCACTAGCCCCTTCTTCACCCACCCCACCCCACACCCATCAACATAATTTCTCACAGTCAGTGCAGCAAATTTTTAGGTAAATACTTATTCACTTTTGAAATTTATGTTGAAAAGACAAATTGATCTTTAAACAAGAAATACAGAGCACAAACACATTGGATGACTTGTACAATTTGTGAAGCTAGTATGGTCAGTTCCTCTTGAGCTTTTGTTAAGGCAATAGCTTTTATAAATTATTATTCTTTATGCTGTGGCTCTCAGTTATAAGGCAGTACCTTTTTGAACATCATGTTATGCACTTGAAAATGTGGTGGTAGCTATTCTTGAACCACTGCAGTCTGTGTGGTCTAATAGTGCTATTAGCAAAACAGCTCCATGATTTCAACCAATAACAATGAAGAAACAGCAATATAGTTCCCAGTCAGTGTTTCTATTCCCTTATGCATCCTTCTCTGTATTTACAGGTGCTGGGCTTTGTACGTTTGGAGATGTCACTAAAGAGGCCTGGGAAACACACTCCAGTTCATCCTAAAGGTCATTGACAAGATTTTGGAAAATGTGGACAATTTTCTGTGTCTTGGAATCCTCCTCTCAATAAAGAGAGACATAGATGACAAAATCCATCATTGGCTCTGCTGGACCAACTCAGCCTCTGGTCAATTAAGGAAAAGAATAATTGAGGATCAAAATATGAAACTCAAGAATAAAAGGTCAAAGTTTACTGGGTGCAGTGATCTTCATAATCCTATGTTTTGGAAACTTGGAAAATCTCCAGTAGGCGCCTCAAAGTTCTGGAGAAGTATCAGTAATGTGTCTCCATAAGATCCACCAAATCTGACAGTAAGAAAGTCAATGAAGTGTCATCTAAATTCAAAACATTAGCTAGCTCTCTCTCCATGGATGCTGCCTGATCCGCTGATCTCCAGCATTTGTTGTTTTCACAAGAGATATCCAGCTCTCTATTCAGTTTTGTGTTTTATGTGGCCTATTTATAACATTAGAAATAATATCAACCACAATATTGAATGTATACCTTCTGAATCTAAATATTTATTTTTGTTGTTTAAGGGGCTTTTAATTTTATAGTAGTAGCAGTTCTCCTGCATTTCTGCTACTACTAGAGTGTTCTGTCAGTCAAAATAGCAAAATTCACCTTTTGAGTCTGAAATGGAGGGTTGCTGCCTTTCACACAACTTCTCTGAATGAATTCTGTGATTTGCAGCCTACATAAAATGATTCCCATTTCCATGCCTACAGCTTTAAGAATGATGCACACTTTAATCTGTTTTATTTTTTAACGAATAATTTCCACTGTTTGCAGCTCAAATAATGATTGCTATTTATTTCACGGTTTTTTCCTGAATAATTCTGCTGCCTATGGTTTGCTTTCACAATGATTCTAATAATGGATCTCTCACCTTTTCTGCAAGCTTGCATCCTTATTAAAAGTTTGCTAATTTTCTATTTCTGTTAAATCTGGTCTGCTTTAGCTTTGAATCAGAACCTTTATCACTAATTCTGGTTTTGTGATGTCCCCTGTTCTGCAAACAATCTTTGTTTGAATTGCTTCTGTGACCCTTGTGAAATCGCTTCATAAAAAGGTAGGTATCCCATCACCAACTCACCCTTTATTTACACATGAATAGTCCTTGACTATATTACTGCATCACATGCAGTCAGGCCTTAGAGTATCAGTATCACTGACGCTCAACCTTTTATGTTAGCCAGGGCTCCCTGATTGGACCAAATGAACTCATTTTCTATGATGCCCAGCTGGCTGACCTCATTACAGTGATTTCACCGTGTAGGAGCGGTGTCTGATGATGCCTGTTGTGGTATTGACACTTGACCTGAGTTATTAGTCATTTTCTTTACTGCTACCTTTTCCAAACTGTAAATTTTGAACTTTTTGTTTCAAAAAAGTTTTACTGGCCCACCAAGGATTTTAACTTTACTCATGGGGCTTCTGTTGTGTGCTCACACTCTGACTGGGGACCGCTGCTAGAGGAATGGTGAGTATTCTAGCTCCAGGAAATTCCGAACACTCTTGTTGCCGCATGTTTCTTAACAGAAATGAATTTCTTTTTCTGCTTTGCTTAATCTTGCTACAAGAGTTCTGTTCTGTAGACTTTTTGAATGTTCAGCTCTTCCTGCCGCTGGCCACTTTCATGACCAGATTCCTTAAAGTTATTCCTGAGGAAATCCTCAGACCACCACCACTGCTAGCATTTGGTATGAGACAGCCAATGCAATGTACACCACTGCTCACCATGTTGTACAAGCACTTTGCAGTTCTGACAAGCAAGATCCAGTTCGTTGCATCTTAGCAACCAAACATAAGTTACACTGATATGATAGTCTCTGTAACAAAGTCTATAAGATCTGAAGGGGAGATCTTACTCCCTCAAGATCATAAGCTATTCTCCCAGTGTGAATGACAATGCTTAAATCACTCCTCACTAATACCCCGTTATACAATATAATGATTAAGTCAAGCCTGGGTTTGAAAGACTGGAATGCAAGTGAAGGAAAAAAAAACTAGGAGAATACCCAGCAATTACTGAATAAGAATAGAAGGTCATGTTTGATTTGAGCACCAGTGACAATGTTCCTGTAAAAATCAAGTAAAGCATGTCAACTTATATTTAGCTTAATTAGAATTAGGGAGGAAGGTTCAGCAGATTATGGAGACATCCGAAGGAATTAACAGAATTTGAAGAATGAAGAAGAGAATTTAGTGATAAAGGCCTGGATTTTTCTGTCTTGTGACTTGAAGAATGATAGGCACGACCCAATTCGAGATACTTACCTGCACCTTTGGCAATGAAAAGGGTGCAAGTTGTACAACTTCCCTGACATTGCTACTTCTGTCGTGGTGTGATGTGTAAAGTGCTTATGTGGGTTAGGTGTGTGTGTGACTGTGCTCGCGTAAGGGGGAAATGATGAAGTTACTGGGGATGAATAAACAGCATTACTGAAAATGAGAAGGGTGGTTACTTACTATCCCTACAGTGTGGAGGCAGGCCATTTGGCCCATCAAGTCTACATTGACCCCCTGAAGAACGTCTCACCCAGAGCCACCCCCTAGCCTATTGCTGTAACCCCACATTTCCTAGCTCACACATCCCTGGACGCTATGGGCAATTTAGCATGGCCAATCCACCTAACCTGTACATCTTTGGACGGTGGGAGGAAACCCAAGCAGACACAGGGACAATGTGCAGCAGCTCTACACAGCCAGTCACCCAAGTCTGGAATCAAGCCTGGGTCCATGGCACTGTAAGGCATCAGTGCTAACCTCCAAGCTACCATGCCACCCCATGCTGCTCATTTATCTCCCAGCAGCATTTTTACAGATGTGTTGGTGCAGGCCTGAAGCAGATATCCCAGCTTTACACTTTGTCATGTATGAATGCATGCATGACATAGGAACGTACAAAAGGCGAATAAGAGTAGGCCATTCAGTTTGATCTGCCAATCGATCATGGGCCTAGCTGATCATTCATTTTAATGCTTTTTTCGCACATGAACAGATTTAGAGCAAAGGGGGAAGAAAATAAAAATAACTCCCTCAACATTCATGAAACCTTGAAAAGTGTGTGTTCAGGTATTCATCTCTTGCTGAATAATTACTAATTGTATTACTCATGCCTGAAAATTACCTCCAGCAACTCTTGAGAAATGTGTCCCATCCAGTTAATCAGCTGTTGTGATGAATGATAACAGATAGTTCATTAAAATAAAAATACTTGGCATTCCAATATATGTGCAACTTATTAATAATAAACTATAACAAGAAAGAAATTATATCTTCATATACAACACTAGTCACATAATGATTCATAATCCAAGTGCAAATACTGCCACCTCTAAATTCCAGGAAAGCCAAATTTAAAGATATTAAGACAATTGAGGTGAAGAGTCATAATGACAGCGGTAAAAATATATGCAGCCTTGGAGAGTGTTAAAAATAACATTAATTCATAAGAAACTTTTCTGAAGGCGCTACGAAATCATGGAATTAATAATGGATAATACTGACCTTCAGTTACAGGCAGGAGTCTGAAAATAAATGGTTGTGCAGCCAAACACTGACAGCTAAAATTAAATGTGTTAGGTGTTTGGGTTTTCCTCTTCATAGCTTCGTCTATACTGGTCCAAGTCTGCAGGATTGCTGTTTCCTGTCACATAGCAGCTGAAGAAAAGAACTCTTTCCTGGTGATCTATACACCAGGACCTTGTGTTGCAGGGTGCAAGATGCACTCTTTGACCTTCACAGGGTGGGATATGAAGTAGTCTAGTGAGCAGCATATTCATTAGCTGTATGTTGTAGACACGTTGTTATTCTACCTGATGGATTCTGGGATAATGCTGAGGGATAAACATTCAGAACCACAGAGACCTTCAGAGGCTCAATGGACTTGTAGCCAAGTTGTGGTTGGTGTTGGGAGTACGTACCATAGTTCTTTGTTCCTTCACAAGCTCCAAGGATTGGAAGGTGCTGCAGCCTCTTCACATGTAGGTCATCTCTTAACTGTGGGTATGACGTTCTCAACCTAAGCACTCTTCCGTGCAAATAGAAAAGTGTTTTCTATGTTTACCGTCAAATCACTTCATAGTTTATAGTAAGTATTAGGTTACCCATCAGGCTTCTTTTTTTCCATATTCAGTCTCTCAGGATAGGTATAACCATCAGTTCTGGCATTATCCTTATGAATCTTCTTAGCATTGTTTAATTTTTAAAACAGGAATAAGTTTAATCTGACTTTAATAGACTACTTGTTATTAAGTTATAATTTAGTCTGACTTGTTCAGCAGGTGAAATAATGTTTGATTGATTGATTGATTGATTGTTGTCACATATTCTTAAGTACAGTGAAAGGTTTTGCTTTGCAAGCAGTACAGGTAGATCATAACATACAAGAACATATAGATCATAGGGTGATTGAATGGAGTGAGGCATACAGAGTTACTGCTGCACACAGAGTGTAGAAAAGCAAGATCAACATTAGATTTGAAATTTGAGAGGCCCATTCAGCAGTCTAATAACAGCCAGGAAGAGACGGTTATGGAACCCGTTGGTACGTGTTTTTAAGCTTTGTATCTTCTGCCTGACAAAAGAGGTTGGAAGACATTATAACCAGGGTTGGAGGGGTCTTTGATGATGTTGGCTGCCTTTCCACAGCAACGAGGAGTGTAGATGGAATCAACGGATGGGAGGTTAGCTTGCGTGACAGTCAGGGCTGTGTTCACAACTTTCTGTAGTTTCAATGGTCCTGGGCAGAGCAGTTGCCATACCAAGCCGCAATGCATCCAGGTAGAAAGCTTTCTATGGGGTGTCTGTAAAAGTTGGCGAGGATCCTAATGGACATATGGAATTTCCTTAGCCTCCTGAGGAAGAAGAGGCGTTGTTGTGCCTTCTTGACCATTGCATTTATGTGGGTGGCCCAACACAGATTGTTGGTTATTGTCACTCCTGGGAACTTCTTTTGTTCTTTATCCTTATAGCTTTTATGAGGGCCTTTTCAGCCAATGATTCCTTGAAATAACTTTGGATGTTTCATTGTCCTGGCTGCTATTGTCCATAATTAGATCAATTGTAGAATGAATGCCACGCCAACATTTGTGTGTGTAAAATAGATGTGAACTGAATTCAGGCAGGCATGTTGGGTCAAACAAAGGTGTCATTAGGTAGAGGCTGAGTTGATATTCAGGGTTCCAGCACCACTATTACCCATGTCAAACGAGCAGCTATCAGTTGAAAATCGCAGCGAATGTGTCTGGACTCAACATACTAAGGGTTGTTTCTCCTCGGTGTCAAGTATAATTGCAAAAAGAGATGTAAGTTAACAGTGTATCTACAGCAAAGAAAAACAGCACCTTATGAAGCAGTGTCAGTGCAGATTAACCCAAAACTAAGAATTTTTTAAAAAGACTGTTGAAGGATTTGTGAAGGACAATCAACCACAACTTTTATTTATACAGCACTTTTAAAGTAAGGAATATCACAAATAATCCTCAGGTATATGAATGCTGAGTGAAGGAGATGGAGAAAATTGGAGGGTTGAACCCAGGATTCTCAGGGAACTTTGCGTGTTAGTTGGCTGGATTTCAGATGCTGTATTATCTACCAAAAAGTAACTATGCACTCATTACTATCCCAGGAAATCCTGCAGTTAATTGTACAGTATACATAGTAACCCAAAGCTGATGTCTGCATAACTGTTGAAGGCCAACTGTTTACAAAACCCACTGATGTATCTAAGTAAAGATTAGTGTGCCTTACTGAATTATTTTTCCTACCTCTTGTTTGTAAGCATTGATTGAGCAAGTTAATGTTAGCCGTAGCTGCTTCTTGAATCTTGGAATCCCAAGCATTCAGAGCAGCTTTGGGAGTACTCATGAGTTATGTATATACAACTGCTGTTGGTGCTGAGGTTACTATTTGTGCTCTTACCTGCACGGTGTCAGATTCTGGTGCAAACAAACTATCATCTATCTCATGTTTGTCAAATAATTTTTGACACTATCCAAATATTGTAGTATCCTCTTGTGAAAAACAGTGGAAGTGTTTGTGCTGAGTGACTCAAAGACATTCAATGTGTTGGAACCTTTGCCCAAATCTATTGGCTGCCCACCAGTCACAACCTCTGCTAATCCTTCAGCTCAGAGAGAATCAAAGATGGACATTCACCACAGCACTGATTGTTTCCATCTACACTTGCTTTCTTTTCAACACGAGTGATGTATATTTTACCCTGTAGTGTCACTTAGAAATGAGGGGATAATTTAGAGAATGAGCACTTCCAACAGACTCTTTGCCCATCATGTTTACCACATCCATTATCTAGAACGGATTGCAGTCATGAGCATAGGGCAATTATTTGCTATGTGTAACGGATAGGCAAAGCTCCTGTCAACTGCATAAACTCTTACAATGTTTGCATTGCTAATATTTGCAAACCTGGGTGGTAACAACTGTTTCTGTGGTGAGTGTCTCTCTACCATTTGAAAAGTATTAAAGCTTCTATATGATATGAAGACGACACATGGGATGTTAGTAGCTCTTAAGTACACTATGCATTTCAACATCTTGCTTGCATTATATTAAGCATGAAGCACTTACGCATAAATAGGTGTCCATTAAGGTGTAAGTCAGGGAATGCAGGGGAAATGTGCTGTATACAAGATGGTCTGTACAATTCTCCAAAATCCCAAGCTTCTATGACTTCTTTCTTATGAAGTTGTTTATGTGCTACTCATACACTAGCAAAGGCTTCTCCTGAGACAGCCACACCTGTTCCACTGCTTCAGTTACGAATTCAGCACAGCAGTGTGAGTAAATAAGAAAAGGCTAACATGCTGTCTGGCACTACACTAACTGTGAATGTTTCTTTGACTATTAATATTTTGATGAGACATATTTAATGGCATCATTCATTTTTGCTTTTCATGCTCACATTAAAACAAGCCTGACACTGTCTTGGTTTACCTCATTTGTGCGAAACTACGAGTGGGACATTGACTTTACCTAGCAATGGTAATCCTATTTCGGAGTTAGCATGTTGTGGGTTGAAGCCACAACTTTTAAACTTTAACATTACAGTGATATATTGTCACAAATTTCCAACTTACTATCCAGGCATCAACCACTATTGCAAATCAATCACCTGTTATAGACTACATGATTTTATTTGCTCTTGAAATTAATAGAAATCATTATTAGTTGGTTTCAATACTAAGTGATCAATCTGCAATTCTGGTTTTACACCTGAAGGAACTTGAAAGTGTACCACTTTCCAGACAAAATGTTAAAATTTATAATATTTGTCTGACTATGTTCCTATGAAATAGCTGGGAATATGTTCCTACATTAAAAGGTGCTACATGAATGCAAGTTGGTAGCGGTATTTGCTATTTAGGCAGATATAAAGCTTCCCGATGGCATGGCTTATAGTCATTCCTCAACCAATATAGATTATCTGATCACTTGTATACTTGCTGTTTGTGGGCCTTGACTTTGTGCAGATTGTCAATAATTCTTCTGTCAAACAGTTTCTGCACTCCCAAGTAGTATGTTCATTGGATAGAAAGACATGTTGGACTTGGAATCCCTACAGTGTGGAAGCATACCATTTGGCCCATCGAGTCCACCCTCCAAAGAACATCCCACCCGCCCCATCCCTGTAACCCTGAATTTCCCACAGCTCATTCACCTAACCTGGACATCTTTGGACTGTGGAAGGAAACCGGAGCACCCGAAGGAAACCCACGCAGATACAAGGAGAATGTGCAAACTCCACACAGACAGTCGCCCAAAGGCAGCATCAAACCTCCAGGTCCTGGCACTTTGTGGCAGCAGTGTTAACTATTAAGCCACTGTGACATCCTGAGAATAAGAAAGGTATTACTCTTGAATTCCAACTCTTGATCCCACTAACATCAGAAGAGGCCAGCAGTGGGGCAGGAACCCAAAAACTAGTGAAGTAGGGTTCTCTGGGCCTCTTTAACTGAGCTATGACACTACAATCCAAGTTCTGGGTTCCCTGAAAATTGCAGTGGGCATGTGTGATGATGATGGGCAGTTTACTGTTGAAGTTTCAGGATTGAGAAAATATCCTGACAAGGGATGTAATGGAAGCATTCCACTGAAGCAACTGATGTGATGGAGTCTCAAAAAGGGAAGGCTCCCCTTTGTATTTGCTTAGATCTTACAGGCATCCCGGGGAGATCATGCTGTAAGGGCTCACAGAGAAATGAACCTCCCAGTAAGTGAGGTTAGTAGTGGCCAAGATGGTAAGCAGCAGCAGTGTGGTCCCTCATTCATAAAAAGAGGATGCTGAAAAGGGTTCACTGGCCCAATCTGGACAAGAGAGATGTGGGATTACTATCTGTGAGGCAACCCGCATACTCTGATTTCCTTAGCATTCTCCTCAGACCAGCACACCTTCAGCTCTATCCATTCCTCTCTCTCCAGCATATTACAAATTCTAAAATTTTGAACAAAAAACAGACTGTTAAAATGGCCACTGCAAATCAGCTCATCTCTGGCAATATCAGCTCTCGATAATCCGGAGACCAAGCAAATTCTTAAGTACAGGCAATCCTGGAAATTCATACATCTCTTCATTTTTTGTAACATTGGCAAACGGGCAATAGCAGTGAAGGAATACCACCACCTACAAGTTCCTCACAAAGCCGCTCACCATCGTCACTTGGAAATATATTGTTGTTCTTTCACTGCCAGTGAGTGAAAATTCTCAAATCCATCCCTAACAGTCAGATAGCTGTCAGATTTCAGTTCTTTAGAGATTTTTCTTGCCTATCAATTTCTCAGCTCCATCAATTCCCACTGTGCTCTTGGCTTATTTAACTTGTTGGTTTCAGATGGCTTGGGAAATCTATGAGCCAGCAATTCAAGCTAGAACCTAAAGCTAAAGATGCAATCATTTGCGTTTTAGGATATGCTAATCACAGACCAGCTTGCCATTTTGGGTTGAACGTGCATTAACAAGCATTCATGAGTTAAATGTGGAAATCAGTAGGTCCTTATTGAGTTCCTGATATTCCAGCATTTTTTTGCATCTTTAATTTCCCACAAACACTGACACTTATTCGATATGGCAGGTTAAAATTCAGCTCTACTATTGTAACTTTTTTCTGTGTGCTTTACTTTTTTCATATATCAAAGATATATCTTTCCATATATCATTCAACACAAGGCTTCTTTTTGTTTTTGAAGTTCGATGCTTTTTGTTCAGTTGAGTTCCTCACAATTTCAAAGCTACTTAGCACTATGCAGGCATATTCTTTCAGTTGGCAAAGTTTGATACAAAGGATTCACAGTAACTAAGCAAGCCCTTCACTTGTATCAAAATGCCCTGAAGCTTAAGAAAAGGAATGAAGCTAGATAGAGCACGCAGTACCAAGCTAGGCATTTTCAACAGCAAACTCAGCCTGTCAACCCTGCAAAATCCCCCTTACTAACACCTGGGGACTTGTGACAAAGTTGGGAGAGCTGTGTCACAGATCAGTCAAGTAACAACCTGACATAGACATATTCACAGAATAATACTGACTAATAATGACCCAGACACCACCATCCATCACTATCACCTGTTCCCAGCAGCAGCAGACACAGTGGAAGTGGTGTGGCAGCACAGTGGTATGCAGTCAGAAAGGAGTTGCCCTGGGAATCCTTAACAAAGACTCCAGACCACATGGAGTCTTGTGACATCAGGTCAATTATGATTACTGATTCCAACCTATTGATAGAAGTAATCACCCCACAATCATCCTTTACTTTGAGGATATCATTGATCATGTCGTCTGGCACTAATACAGTACTAAACAGAAAAAGTTTGAATGGAAATCGAAACTCAAAACAGGGCATTCATGAGGCACGTGGGTCATAATCAGCAGAATTGCATTCAACCACAATCTGTAACCTTATGACCTGGCATATCCCCCAACTCAAGTCAGGGGACAGATCCTGGTTCGAGGAAGAGTGTAGGAGACCGTGCTAGATGCAGCACCAGCCGTATCTAAAAATGAAATGTCAAGCTGCTGAAGCTAGTGTACAGGGTGGCTTGCCTACAAAACCATGGAAGCAGCATATGACTGACATGACTAAACAATCCCACAACCAAGTGATCAAATTTAAATTCTGCAGTTCTGTCATATCCCATAACGAACACCTGAATGACTAACAGGAGGAGAGGCTTCACAAATATCCCCATTCTCAATGATATGGGAGCCCAGTGCAAAAGACAAGGCTGAAATACTTTCATCGATCTTCAGCCAGAAGCGATGACTCATTCTGGCCTCTGCCTGAGGCCCCCAGCATCATAGATGCCAGCCTTCAGCCAACTCGATTCACTCCACGTTATCACAAAACAGACAAAGACACTGAATATTGCAATGGCCATGGGCCCAGTCATTATTCCAGCAATTGTATTAAAGACCTGTGCTCCAGACCTAGCTGTGCCATCAGCCTTGCTGTTCTGGTGCAGCTACAACACTGACATCAACCCAGCAATGCGGAAAATTGCCCAGGAGTGCACAAAAACAGGACAAAACCAACCTAGCTAATTATAGCTCAACAACAAAAAAAAAACTGTGGATGCTGTAAATCAGCAACAAAACAGAAATTGCTGGAGAACTTCAGCAGGTCTGGCAGCACCTGTGAAGAGGAAGCAGAGCTAATGCTTCAGGTCCAGTGATCCTTCTTCAGTACTGGAGACTGATCCCTGAAGAAGGGTGACTAGACCCAGAACATTAACTCTGCTTTCTCTCTACAGATGCTGCCAGACTTTCTGAGTTTTGACAGCCATTTCTGTTTATGTCCCAGCCAACTAAACTAGAATCCCTACAGTGTGGAAGTAGGCCATTTGTCACATCGTGTCCACACTGATGCTCCAAAGAGCATCTCATCCAGACCCAACCTCATAATCCTACATTTCTCATGGCTAGTCCACCTAGTCTGCACATCATTGGAATTTATGAGGAAACCAGGGCACCCAGAGGAAACCAGAGCATCCAGAGGAAACGCACACAGATGGAGGAGAATGTACAAACTCCACACAGACAGTCACCTGAGGGCAGAATCGAACCCTAGGTCCCTGGTGCTGTGAGGCAGCAATACTAACCACTGAGCCACCATGCCACCTGGGATTACTGTCCTATCAGTCTGCTCTTGATCTGAAATAAAGCTCTCATCAAAAGAGTTGACTTGGACTCTATTGAAATACAGTTATGTTCTAGTATATAACAATATCTAACACTGCAACTTTAACACAAACAGTATTGTGTCGCCCTAAAGATGCAAAATACAAACTTGCCACAAGACAGTGGCAAAATCGTCACATGTGGACAAGATTGGCTAAATGCAGGAATACAAATCTTGTTGCATTATTTCACTTGTGATTAGCTTTTTTGATGTTTGGCATTTCTTTATAGTTCTATATAGTTGATATACTAATGGAATTAAACATTGATTGAAAACTATTATAAGTATTTATTCTACTGTGCTATTCAGTAATCTCGTTTGGATTCTTGCTATTTCAAACAAAGTATTTTAGGTTTTTCTAATGTAACTATATCAATCTCTTTTAAATTTTGTTTCAGTACAGATGTCCTGGAAATACTTGTATTTAATTAAGACATTTTCTTGCTTGCAGTTTGTATAATTGAAATCTTAAAGCTGTTTAATACTATAGTCAAGGACACAGACAACTAACTTGACTAGGATTAAAATCAACTTTCAATGATATGCTAGGTTTTTTTTAAATCTTTTGAACGTTTCCAACTCTGCTTCTAGAACCATCTGCTTAAGAACATTGAACACTGAAGGAGTGATTGGGTAAATGCTGGATGATTAAGGATGTTAGTGGCAGTCATTCTCATCTCCTCTCTGGAGTTCAGTTCTTTTGTCATTGTTTGAACCAAGGCTGTAATGATAATGATACAAAGGAGCTCAGTAACCCTGGCAGAACCCAAAATGAGTTTCAGTGAGCAAGCAACCAGGGTTGATAACAATGGTAGAATGGGGATATGCTGGGCCATTAGGGTTCAGCTTTTGTTGGAATTCAGTTCTGCTGTTGTTGATGATCTACAGTACCTCATGGATGACCAGTCTTGAGTTACTAGATCTGTGTGAGATGTATCCCATTTAGCACAGTGCTAATACCACACGACATAATGGTGGGTATTGTCAATGTGAAGGTGGGATTTTGTCTCCCCAAGAACTGTGTAGTGGTCACTCCTACTGATACTGTCATGGACAAATGCTTCTGCAGCAGTCAGACTGATGAGGATGAGGTCAAGTGTGTTTCTCTATCTTGTTGTTTCCTTCAGGACTGTCAAAGATCCAGTTTATTAGCTATGTCCTTTAGGACTCAATCAACTCAGACAATTCTTCGGAATTGCACTCCAGACATTGACACATGCTTGACTGCATCATCATCTGACTGAGGGAATGGTACTGGAACATATACCACCAAGACTAGAGCTCATGACAGCTGGACTAATGATCATCTAATGGAGGGGAATCACCTTCATCAAACTGGTCTGAGAATAGCAGTAGAAATGCTGCCACAAGAGAATATCTATGTCTGTTACTCTGTCACTATGAATGGATTTAAGGATTACGTGAAGAAACAGTGACTCAGTCAATGTCTCACAATCAACCTGTGCTAGAGTAGACTTGTGAAGACAATGTGAACGTTTGGCATGCTATCAACATATATCAGCATATAGTTGTATGTGCTGCTATGCTTAGGCATTCTGCTCTGTTCAGGTCATTAAACTGCTTTCAGCTTTGAATCCATGGGTGCAATGCTACCCCCTTGTTTCTGAGAGCATGCATTATTTGTAAACACATCTGTGTAGTTTCACTGACTGACTTCTTCCTCATTTGGGAGCCTCACAGCACCACCATCATATCACCAAAGCAAGGTACAGCCTTTAAGCATCATGCTAGTTATGGACCAGACCACACCCACATATATATATTATGGATAGCCTAGATCCTAACTTTACACCTTTTTTTGAAAGGCAAATGGAAAGCACTGTGTTCCAGATATAATTCAATTGGTCCACCACTAAGCTTTAATTGAAACATGCTTTATTCTCACAACGCAGTTAAAATACAACAAAAAGAAGAATTGGAATAATGACAACTCTATTGAAATACTTAACAAGTTAATGTTTTATATAATCATTTTGGTAAAACAGCAAAGGCAGGACCTATATAGTTAATGATGGGGCCCTGGGTAGCGTTGTCGACCAGAGAGACCTAAGGGTTCAGGTACATAGTTCTTTGACAGTTGCATGGTGGTTAAGAAGGCATTTAGCATGTTTGCCTTCATTGCTCAGACCATTGAGTTTGGGCGTTTGGGAGTTGGGACATCATGTAGAGGTTGAACAGGGCTTTGGTGAGGCCACTTTGGAGTACTGTGCACAGTTCTGGAGCCTTATTATAGGAAGGAAATTATTAAATTGTAGAGAGTTCAGAAAAGATTTACCTAGATGTTGCCAGGACTGGAAGATTTGAGTAATAAGGATAGGTTGGGATTTTTTTTCACTGTAGTGTTGGAAGTTCAGGGATGACCTTACTGAGGTTTATAAAATCATGAGGAGAAAAGATAAGGTAAGTAGAAAAAAGGTCTTTTCCCTATGGTGGGGGAGTTCCATGCCAGAGGTCATATTTTTAAGGTGAAAGGAGGAAGGTTTAAAAGGGACCTTAGGAGCAAGTTTTTCACACAGAGGGTGGTTCGTATGTGGAATGAACTACCAGAGGAAGTGGTAGGTGCAGGTACAGTTATAACATTTAGAAGACATTTTGATTGGTACATGAACAGGAAAGGTTTAAAGGGATTTGGGCCAAATGCAGGCAAGTGGGACTAGTTTAGTTTGGGAACATGGTCGGAATGGACGAGTTGGATCGAAGGGTCGGTTTCCATGCTGTATGACTTGCTCTATAACCACAAATCATCAACTGTTCCAATATAGGTAGCATCCTATAAACACTGACACGGCAAAAGCAATTCAGCAACACAGTTAGAAGGGTCAAAACCCAAAACTTTCCTGCTCCTCTGATGCTGCCTGGCCTGTTGTGTTCATCCACCTCCACACCTTGTTATCTATAATTCTCATGTGATGTCTCTCTCCATTCCAGTAAAAAGAAAATCTGAACAAAACAATCTGCCCCTTTGATGTCTAAAACTTCACTCTAGCAGCGGAGAACTCAAGATTTTAACTCCAGCAGCCAGCAAAAACCTCCTCAACTAACTGAAAACAATACCAAAGACATCTAGGTCTGTGTGCGTCTGATCCAACCCACTCATGATTCTTTTGTCTTTTGAGTAAAAAACACCCAGGGAGAACTCAAAGCTAGTGACCAACTGCCTGTCTGAAGGAGGCATTTCAGTATCACTGTGACAACAACCCTCTGCAAGAGAAACAGGAGAGAACACACCTCTTAAAGTCACAGTATTGTCATACACTCCAATATCCAGCCAATTCTTCTGTCTTGCTTTTAACTCCAGGATACATCCAATTTAAAATTTGCAAGACATTGGAATGCAACTTAACTCCTGTGGGCAATCACCATACCCAATTAAACAAATTAATTGAGAAATCCAGAAATAATGTGTTAATACTGTGGCTAAGAGCTTCACCTACTTCCAGGATTCCCAGATGTTATCCGAAATCGCCAAAACATCTACCCTCCACTTCTAGCACATCAGCATTTTAAAATCCTACTCAATTAGTCTATTCTGATTTGGCATTTCTGCTTGTATTGTACTTGTGGAATATTCCACTTGAAATTGGCATGATCAACATTACCAATGTTCATGTAAAAGGCTAAGTCATGGGTTCTCTGAATGTTTGACAGTGGGTGGTGATATCTGAAAGGCTTCTGTCCTAGGACTCCCTCTGTTCACTATGTGTATCAATGACTTGTATATTGAAAGTAAAAGGAATAATGCTCCAATTAATAAATTAAGTTTAACTTGGAAGAGTAGTGCAGTCTAACTAGCAGTATGTTCCTGTCCTACTACAGAGGAAAGTTCTGCTTTTTTCTTAATAAAACGGAACATAATTTTGATAATAGATTTGAAGAAATTTTCATGAAATGTATTTAATGTACAGGCTAGTTTCCACAGAGTTGCTTCGAATTGATTTATGTATCTGAGGGGAAAGATTAGAAGAATCTTTAAGGTGCTTGCAGGTCTATGAAATCGACCTTATCCTCTATTGAAATAAGAAGATGCTGTTTATTTTGTTCTCTCTGCTTGTTTGCTCCTAGAGCAACTAAAAAGAGGCCCAATGTTTAAAAAGAATTCAAAGCTCTGAGGCAACGATTAAATTTTAAATTTCTCCCTGCTTCTTGCTCCTAAGCAATGCTGGTTAAGAGCAACAAATCATTCTCCTTCATCCAGCGTTGCTATGGCTGAAAATAGGCCATGCTCTGCAATCGTTCTCACATTTGAATACGCCTACAGACTTTTGAGCAGGCATACTCAATTTCTTCAACAAAATACTGGAAGTGAGAGTAACTAACAGGAGTTACTTTAGTGCAGTCCTCAATCAATATTCCATTCTAGCTTACCTGAGTTATGTAGTCAAGAAAAGGGAAATTCAATTCGTCAAGTTTAAATCTCCTCAAGCAACATCAACTTCCAAAAGCTAAATATGTGATGAAATTCTCTGGAATATATTCTTTCATTCACTGAAACAGTGTTTCCAACATCACAACAGCAAAATACAATTGTTAAAAAAAAAAGATGCAATGGGCTTTAAAGTGCTCTGTGAAAGATTGAGTTAGTGAAGGTCGCAATAGGATTAGAAGTCATAGAGTCATACAGCGTGGAAACAGACCCTTCAGTCCAACTTGTCCATGCCGACCAAATATCCAAAATAAATCTGCTCCCATTTGCCAGCATTTGGCCCTCTAAACCCTTCCTATTCACATACCCATCCAGACGCTTTTTAAATGTTGGAATTATACCAGCCTCCACCACTTCCTCTGGCAGCTCATTTCACACATGCATAGCCCTCTGCGAGAAAAAGTTGCACCTCAGGTCCCTTTTAAATCTTTCCCCTCTCACCTTAAACCTATGCCCTCTAGTTTTGGACTCCCCTACCCTGGGGAATAGACCTTGTCTATTTATCCTATCTATGCTCCTCGTGATTTTATAAACCTTTCTTTATATACCATTATATTTGAAGTTAAACAGTTTCATTACTAGAAATGAATTGCTTGTCTGACCTTCGTTAATGGGCTTGATTTACCTTCCACTGTTATCAACTGAAGCAAAATATCGTCCCAAAGGCATTAGTCACATTTCATGGAGCTTAAGCTTCATATTTCAAACAAGGAATTTATTAAAAGGAATGAGAAAATTATGAGCTCAAAGATGCTCTTAACTGTCAAAATGTCTAAAGAAAATTATACTTCTAATTAAGAAAATGTCAAAAAGAAATCAAGAGGGAAGCAGAAGGCTACAAAAAAGATGAACGACCTCAAAAATACATGGCAAAGGGGAAATAACTATTAACAAATGTGGTGGGCAAATGTTGAATGTGTTCATAAGACATTTCTGTGTTTGTAATGTTTATGTTTATATCAAATGGACCACCGCATCTGCCAAAACAGCCAAGAAAAGCAGATGTCAAGTGATTGTTCATTGACCTTTCTAAACTCTGTAGTGTTATTTGATTATCTGGTAAAAATGACATATGCATAATGTTCTAAAGGTGCATTTTCATAAAGGTGTTCAATCACTTCTGAAATTCAGTGAGGTATGATGCAGGATGTTCACAAGTCACACTTTCATAGTTCCAAAAAGTATACTCCTATCACAGACCATTCCAGATTTCCAAAAAAGCAGTAGTTGTCTTATCAGAGAAGAAGGATAGACAAGAAATAGGGACGAGTGACATCAGGGAATGTCATCTAACTATCATGAAATACAACAGATGACAAAAGCCTTGAGGACAAACAATGCCCTTCCACTGTGCTGTACAGGGATACTATGGCAAACAGCTAAGATCCTTGGAACTAAGGATAAAATGAAGGAAACTGTCATTTACAGTAATCTTAAGTTTAGTCAAAGGCTCTTATCCATATTTTGAGACAGCAAGCACCCCAAGAGGTAAAATCACAGAACTGTTTTCTTGTCTTGGGTTTTAGAAACACAATACTTTCTGTAGGGTAGGCAAGAAGGCAAGTCTACAACAGCTGGAGCAGGAATTGATGCTGTCAGGGTTAATGTGAAATACATGCTTGCCATCTAACCAATTGAGACATCATCAGTTACTGCGTCCAGCGTTGCTATAGCTGAAAATAGGCCATTCTTGCCAAATCTGAAGTGTAAATCATGCAGCAAATTCATTTTATAATATTATAAACTACAAAAGCTTTCTTTCAAGTTATTGTGATAAACATAAAGTTATAAAAGGTCACAAGATACAAGGAGATGATCATTTCAAAAGCCTTGAATAGGTAAAGAAAGATAAATAATTACTTGTATTTATATCCCACATTGTGTTACCTTTCAGAAAAATAATTGAAATCATCTTACATCATGTGAACTATTGTGAAATACAGTGACTGAGTTCAATAAGCAAAAGCTGCATTTGTTTTTTTTTGCTGGATTAGCAGTCTCCACTCAACTTGAGACCCAACATTTCTGCTATTTTTGGCTTTAGTACGTAGCATTTACAGAATGTATTACAACAATTCATCAAGATTGCTTCAATAGCATTTTCTGGATGTGAGACTGCTGAAGTCATGTTATGGATCACAATTATGAAGAAGGAAACATGTCATCGATTGAACATTGATTTTCCCAAAGCCATTACCTACCATCAACCTTGCACCTTTGCCATCCCTGTTCTAGATCACTCGCCCAGCCTGAACCAGACAATCTACATTTTGCACATTTTTATTTACAAGAAAGTTGTAAACCCTGTATTCTATTCATCACTAAGACTGCTTATTTTCACCATTGCAAATTAGTTGTTTTATCTCTGAAAATTAGGAACTTCTTTCATGATCCTTGATTAGTAAATTTTAACTTATGGAAAACTTAGTCCTGTTTGAAGTTCCACATACCTTCAACTTCATCATCAATTGTATCCTCAGTATTGTATTATTGTCTTGCGTTGTATACTGGATAATTAACCATCCTGGCAACTTCAATTTTTTTTGTGTATTCATTGAAAGTTCAAACCTCAAATCTCATGTTCAAGTCTTTTTGTGGCCTTAACTGAGATTTTTCCTGAGTCGGATGAGGAAGCCAAAATGGTGGCATAGCCTTACTCCAGAAGTCAACCTTCCTAAGCCAGCATCCACCATTTTCATTGCGGACACAGAGAGGACAGATGTTGGGAATCTTTCACACATCTGCAGTTCATGAAGCAGGAACACATTTAGAAACACAGCTGGATGAACACAGCATGCTAAGCAGCATCATAGGAGCAGAAAGGCTGACGTTTCGGGCCTAGACCCTTCATCAGAACTG
>NC_063344.1:24487523-24532899 GCF_021869965.1 Rhincodon typus
CCCTTCATCAGAACTGATGAAGGGTCTAGGCCCGAAACGTCAGCCTTTCTGCTCCTATGATGCTGCTTAGCATGCTGTGTTCATCCAGCTCTGCACCTTGTTGTCTCGGATTCTCCAGCATCTGCAGTTCCTACTATCTCTAGAAACACAGTTGCCTTGACTCAGAAATCATTCTTCTGAATGACAGTTTTGAATTATAGCTTGTACTGTTAAACATTTAATCTAAAGAATTAAACTTAATAAGATTTATTTGGAAGCACAGCCCTTTTATGTCCTAGAATTCACTCTAGGGCTCAATCATTGAGTATGTTAAAGACTGAGATCGATGGATTTTTAAATATTCCCATCAGAAAGGGGTGGACTATTGCACAGGCAAATAGTATTGAAGTAGAAGATCAACCATGATCTCATTGAATGGCAGAATATGTTTAAAGGGTTGAATTACCTTCTTCTCCCCCTATTTCTTATGTTTTTATGTACTTGTGTTATTCATTGTTGGCAGTAAATGTTAATGTCTACAAAAGGTTGATAAGCTCAATAAGATTATCAAGTAGTCAAGTCATTTAAATACTCTGCTCTTTAAATTAAAGAATACCTGCTATGTCTCATAATTGAAAAATAGGTGTTTCTTACGTTAATATATGTTTGTTGACAGAAGTTTGAGAGCTATCATTATAGAATTAGTGCTGCTTGATTGTTTCTATGACCTGAAATGAGGAGCCAGTATGTTCACTGTTTGATTGGCAGCCCAACATGTCTTTGACATGGAGTTTATGAATTCAAATATTTGATTTATGGTGGATTATGTACTTGAAGAGATTTCAAAGTATTGATAGGACTTTCATCAATGAGAGTTTTAATATATATAATATATAAATATGCAGCACTTTAATTTATTTCTTCTCAATACAGCTCCTGAGATCTGCCGATGGTAGAAATTGGGTGAGTTGTCTTGGTGTAAGGATGAATAATGGTAGATGTAGGGTTATGGGTTTGCATAAATTAGCACCAATTTGGCATTGACTCTGCAAAGAATTACAGGGATGAGTAGGAGATCATGGGTTAGCATGACAATATGACGGGGTCACAGCAACATGAGTAGAGTATGAATTGGCATGAGTTGGCATAGATGGGGCACAGAGAGTTTGTGGGGGAGGGGCAGAGAACATGAGGGATTAGGGCACAAGATCAGATTTTGTTTTATTTTATTCTTTTCATCATAACTGTGACAAAGTGCAGGGCCACTGAAGAATATTTTTTAAACAGATTGCTTTGTTACCTCTGGCTCCTCTTGCACTGCCTCTGGGTTTTGTAGGCCCAACTCTGCTTCACATCTGCTTGTTTGCATCATGACCCCAGAACAAAAATCCCTCCTTTCTTAGTTAATTTTCCTGACTTGAGCTTGTGAACTTGGAATTTCTCATTTCTGTATACCTGGCTCAGGACCAAAAATTCAGCCTTAAGTCTGCATTCCTTTATCTCTTCCACATTGTAAAACACCACCTTTAGACATTTTCTACATTAAAGGACCCATTACTGCAAGGATCCATTACTGCATCAACTCAAATGCTTATTTCTCATCACAGAAGCCACCATTTCATTCTTCAAAAAAATTTTCATATATTGCAGACTGATAGGGAGTCAAGTACAGTTTGTTCTTAAGTACTGTGGGATCTTTAGTGTCTATCCAACAGATTATTTTAGTTTACTGTCTCAGGGACAAAACTTTTGACTGTGCAAATCTCCCTCAGCACATATTGCAAAGTCAGGTAATATGCTTAAGCCCGGGCCTTGAACTCTCACACTTCTGACTCAAATTGTTACCAATTGTGCCAAACTGACAAGATACAACATATTTATAAACTGATGTCTGGGAGCATCTGTAGAGCTCTTTTGCATTCGTGGTGACTGTGTGAAGCATTAGAGTTCATTCTTACAGTTCACAGCACAATTTAACCCCATATTTTACATGCTTAAAATACTCTCCTTGGCATTTTTTGTTCTTTATATTGCACAATGAAACAGTGAAGCAAATATTTCCCTCACGATATTGGAGATGGACAGAAGGAGAATTTGCCTGGACAGAAAAGCCTTTAAAAAAAAGTAAAAAATAATTAGGTTGCAAACAAGACAGGTCCCCACAAAAAGGCAGATTCATGTCAAATTCTATATAAAAATTCAAATGTGAGTTTTATGGTTTCTTATGCATCTAATAGTATATCTTATAGCTTTATTAAAGGCTTTGATTGTCATTTTGTTTTAAGTGCATTTTACATTTTATACTTAAGTTTAAAACCTACCTTTCACAACAGTGTAGGCTGTTTAGTGTACACACAAATAATATTCATTTTCGTAACTTACTAAAACTGCAGCGTTTATCTGAAGTGAATTAATCCGATGCCAATATGAAACATTAACATAAAAACAGAAAATGCTGGTAAGTCAATGGGCAGGCAGCATCTGCTTTATATAGAAAAACAGAATTAACGTTTCATGTCTGTGACCTTTCATCAGAATTCTCTGTCACTTCACTGAACGCCCCAGAAGTTAGAAAGCCATCTGCACTTGTTTTACGTACTCGCATCTGATGATGAAATTGCTGTTCCTTATGGTAAGACTTGCTTTTTATAAATAAGAAGCAAATAGCATTATTAATATAATTTCATCGACAGAAAATGCCTTCCAAATTTATACCCCAGTGAGTCCTGAATGAAAGAATTTTATTTTTCCTTGGTAATAAATTGTTGCTATGTTTAGGATTCTCATTTGATAATCTACGCGTACCAAAGCAAAAGCATCAGTGATTGTTTGCAAGAGAATTAAAAATGGGGAACCTGTCCATAGGCAAAGCGCAGGCATCAACTTTTACTTCTTTATGTATAAAAAAAAGGTTTAGTTCTTGATATAGGGCCAGGTGTTTTAAAATGCACGGAAACTATTTTTCAAATGCCTCAGAATCAGTCATAGAGTTATACAGCACAGAAAACAGACAGCTTGGTCCAACTCGTCCACACCGACCAGATATCTGAAACTGATCTAGTCCCATTTGCCTGCATTTGGCCCATATCCCTCTGAACCCTTCCTATCCATGTACCTGTCCAAATATCTTTTAAATATTGTACTTGTACCCAACTCTACCACTTCCTCTGGCAGCTCTTTCCGTTCATGCACCACCCTCTGTGTGAAAAAGTTGCCCCTCAGATCCATTTTAAATCTTTTCCCTCTCACTTTAAACGTATGCCCTCTAGTGTTGGACTCTCCTAACCTGGTAAAAAGACTCTGGCTATTCAGCCCATCCATGTCCTCCATGATTTTATAAACCTCTATAAGGTCACCCCTCAGCCTCTGACACTCCAGGGAAAAACAAATCCCAGCCTATTCAACCTCTCCCTATCACTCCAACTCTCCAGTTCCGGCAACATTCACAGTGTTGAAACTTCCAAGAATTGAATTGTCAGCCTGGGTATAAAACTAGCACTGGGTTTTGAATGCAGAATTCTGGTGAAACCATTGTATAATTTACCACAAGTTATTGTTCACTATCCAGTCACATTGTCAAATGCCCATTTTTAAAAGTTTTTAAAAGTGAAATATCTGACTGCTCCTATTATCCTATCAGTGCACCACTATTGCTGAAAAGCTTGTTTCAACTATTGCGCCTTCAAATAAAGTGGGGAACAAGTACATGTAGCAACATACTTCTGCCTGCATAACTAGCTTTGTTAAGCACCAACATCAATGAGGATGTCAATGTTATCTGAACTCTGTTTGAAGGCAAGCAGAAAACATGGACAGCCTTTTTATGGACTGCAAGTCTAGTTCAAACAAAATGTAATGATAGTGCCAATGAAATACAGTGATACACAGATCAAAATGCACAAACTATTCTGCTGAAGCACTGAAAAAAGTGCTGATGGTGGTAGCAACATGAAGACAAAACTGAGCTCATGGAGATAAAATACTTTACGGAATTAATAATCAGGCTATCAGAAATGAAGCTTCCAATGAACTTATACGCATTCACAGTAAAATGGATAAGCACAACATACCCAGTCATCACATCAAAGATAACAAGTACTTTAACAGCTTCTTTGATTGAACTCACAATCAAAATGCAAATACAGCTTTTTCAGATTGTGAAACTCAACCAAGCATTCACAATGACCTCTGCTGTCATAACAACTATTGGAAATTATCAACAAAGAACCCAACTGAAACTGCATGAACAGATGGTAATAGATTTTTCTACTCCAATGACCCATTGATCAAAGCAGTCTAACACAAATTTGTTTTTACCTTACGCTTCAGTCTGTTTTTTAAGGTATATAGAACTGGACATTCAAATACATCAAATTAAAACACTTTAACAGAATTTATCCAGTATTCAAGAACATTTATGTCTACTCCATAAACGTGTGAATCTCACAACATGGGTTAAGACCCTTGGAACAGCAAAAGTGTGGACTGTTTGACCTCAGAACCAATTTAGAATGGTTCAGCTGAATAGGTGTTTCCCACCTGTCTGTTTTATGCCTTCCTCTTTTCCATGTGCTGGAAAATAATGGAACCCGCACAAAATGAGGATGGGACTTCTGCATCCAGGTCCTGCTATCTATTTTGATAGGTCTTTGGCGTTAGTCAATTCTGTGAAAATCCAGTTCTATTTCTAAAGGCCATATCCCGTATCCTTTACTGTCACAAAGAAATATGCAGGAGATTCCCAGGTCCCATTCTTCTGGCACCCTCTTTATGATTTTATTATTTTGACTGTATCAACTCTCTTCATTCTTCCTAATACACTTTTTAGCGTGAAATTTCATCTTCCATGTTTCTGGCCTTTCTACCTGCTGGCCCATGTCCTCTATTACCATCTTCTTTTCTGTTTCATATACTTCCACATTGAGCTGGATTCTCTCAACTACACAAGTCAAAGTTCAGAAATACAGCCAATTTCTGTATTTGTGTCAGAAAACACGGGTCAAAGAAATCACGCCCATTTCTCACTCAAAATCCAGTATTTCAAATTGTAATTCCTTTGCTGCTCATAACTTTAAAACAGTATGATTATGGAATATATCACAATTTTTGCCAGATTTGCTCAAAAATATATTCCTTTTCTCTGCTATTGGAGCTAAAAATCTGGAGTATGGATCAGAATGTGATCTTGTTTTGTTGCATGGTGCTGGGTCATAATGATAAACACTTTCAGTTTTTATTATTATAAACAAGAATTCTGAATGGTAGAACAGATAATATTGGTTATATCCCAGGTATGATTCACAGAAAGAAGTGTGTCAGACTTCCACCAAATTCAGGGAGTTGAAATGCCAGTCATAAACAGTCATTAATAGATAGTCCTACCATAATCAGTTGTTATTTGTAGTTTGCAGATTATTGATTATTGGGTCAGAATTTGCTGTCAAAGTAATATCAGGGATCATGAGACTCACTTTAACTTATAGCTGAATGGTATGTTGCTGCCTGAATTGCTCCACTTTGCTGTTAAATTTCTGAAAGCAGCATTGTGCTCTCAGTCACTTTTCATTTAGGACCTTGATGCAATTGCCCATTCACCATGGAAAATCAAATGACGTTGTTTACATGTATAGGTGCCCTTATAAAAATGTCACTAATGGTAATGGCTGCCAATTAACCTCTGCTCCTGGATGATTTGAGGTGTTTAAATGACCACTGAAAATGAACTATTAAAAATATAGAACCTTATTCGTTCTGATTTTGAACTTTTACAAACAATTTTAAAAATGTCAAACTTTTAATTTTGTTTTTTATTTAAACTTCTTTGTCTTGCTTTGCTCTCTTTTAATCTGGCCTTTCTTTTCCCCTGATTTGAAATTGAATTAACTTTGCTTCTTCGATCTTCATTTGTCTACTTCTCAATCTGTAAATCTCATTGATTAAAGTTATATCCTGTTGGATGCCCCATGCAGTCAAATTGTAAAAGCCCAGGTACTCTCACTGCAATATCATCAGCTCACACTTTGTGCGAAAAACTTTTTGATGGGCAAAATCTAGCTAACAGCATATACTATTACATGTCCTGCTACATTAAGTCCTGGCTCAATAAGTCTCATCTTTAGTGAATACATTTATTTCTTCCATTTTATTTAAGTCTTACCTGTAAAAGAAATTGTCTTTTTCCTTTGGGAGGTACAATATTTCAGCTTTCTTTCAGATCACCGATGAAGTAGAGCTAATTATAGTGGTGACACCTTGAAATGCTTAGGTGCAGTCAGGATGAAGAAGTTACTATGGTTACAGATGGTATGCACTGATGGGAAGATTTAATGTATAACTGTGAATTAATTGTGAAATTGCTGTGCCTGATTGGAAACAAGGCATGGTCACATTATGCTGTGAAACATAAATGGAACAAATTCTACGAAATGTCAGGGAGACAGAATTTTGTTTTGGACAACAGAGATTATGTATAGAGTTCGAAGCATTGATAAAAGTGAACAAAATACGTTTTTGGCCATAAACTAGGAAAATTCTTGTTGAGAACTAAACATAAATGTATACACACAAAGATAGTCTTTGTGCAGAGTTTAGCTGATGAATTTGTACAGTAGCTGTCCACTGTTTGGTGTGAGTGAGTAAGAAATATTGCATTAAAATAGATATATTAACTTAGCCACCTCATTATTTGCATCCTAATGAACACAGTACTTCCTTATTTTAATCATGGCAGGCATCCCTTTTCCTGCAAAGGATGCTTTGTCCTGCAGATTTTTTTTGTATTTTATATTCCAGGAATATATAAAAAATGGTTAAAAAAAACTGACTGCAACCTGGGAGCTTAACAATTATGGGTATCCATTTGGAACATAACATTTTGGAGAACCTTGTCTGGGGTCTGATCGTAACACTTTCCTGCACATATTGCAGACCAATTGGCACTGCAAACACTGTCCCCCATTGAAATGGAAGGTAATACTATTTTTTGCCTTCCTCTAGTCAGCAAACACACTCTAGCAATCACCACAGTGTTTTCACAATCTGCCTGAATAACAAATAATTTCAAAGCACCTCAGCTGCAACTGTTGAGTCACCCTTTAAATCTGGCTTTAGAAAAAAAAGTCTCAATTGGATTTCTTGTGGTGCAATGGTAGTGCCCCACCCCCAGGTGACCCATGTTCAAGTCCCACCTGTTCCAGAGGTTGTAACAACATCTCTCAACAGGTTGATTGGAGAAAAAGAAATAAAAGGCTTTAGCTCTAGACCCAGCTTGCTTCATAATGTTGTTGTTGCTTTGAAATATGTTCTGCAGGCTTGTTGATCAGTTTTGGTATCCTCGCATTGCATTGCCTTATTTATGTGGTTGACATCATAGTAGCATATTTTCAATGTCTTTGGAAGCATGTAGGGAATGCAGTTGCATGTACCACTCCAGTAATGCACATGAAAACATCAAGTAGGCCTTCACAGCAGCGAAAAATAAATTTCCCGATGTTATATGCAATGCAGAGTCATGGTTAGCCATGTGCTTCCAGTATGTCACTCAGTAAGGCCTAGTGAGGAACATCAAACCCTATATATGTAAGACCCACATTCATGGTTGTTTATGAGTCAATGTTTCTGTAATTAGAGTTTGAGAAGGCTCCTTGAATATGAATGGACGCGTTATGTTGATATTTACACCAGGGGCAGTGCTGCCGCCTCTTCACATAGAAGCCAGGTGGCAGCTTGGCTTCACTTTGCTATTTCACTCTACAGCAGTTAAATGGTTTTTTTAATTGGTTGAGGTGTCTGTCCATCACCAAGAGGTTTTACTTGGAGGCCTGGTGACTGGGCGTCAGTCTCTTTCTACCACTAGTTGGTGGTAGGAGAAGATCTTTATCTGCCCAGTGGTCATTTAAACACCTCAAATCATCCAGGAGCAGGAGTAGGAGCAGAATGTACCCAATGCCTCCCCTGATGCACTGGGTGAGGGGGAGGGAGTGGATAAATGAGCAGACAGGCAAAGTGCTGGCCCTATACCTCATTTTAAAACTTTCCTGCCTGCCATCATACCCGAGGAGGCAGAAAATTCTGCAAATATCTATAAACACAAAGATCAAAGAAACAAAGGACAGTCTAGCATAGGATCAGGCCCTTCAGCCCACAAAGCCCATGCCAACACATGGCACCTTTCTAAACTAAAAGTCTTTTGTCTCTACCAAGTCCATATCCCTCTATTCCCTGCCTATTCATATATCTGTCAAGACATCTCTTAAATGTGACTGTTGTATCTACTTTTATCACCTCCTCTGTCAGCACATTCCAGGTCTCTGTGTTAAGCATCTGCCTCTCACATCTCCTTTAAACTTACCCCCTTTTACCTTAAACCTATGTCCTCTCGTAATTGACATTGCTTCCCTGGGGAGAAAAAATCTGACAATCCACATCCCTTATAACTTTGTAAACCTCTATCAGGTTGCCCCTCAGCCTCCAATGATCAACTGTGAAAAAACAGTTTGTCCAATCTCTCTTCATAGCTCGTACCTTTCAAAGCTGGCAATATTCTAGTAAACCATTTCTGTACCCTCTCCAAAGTAGGCAACATCCTTCCGGTAGTGTGACAACCAGAATTGTACACAATATTCCAAATGTGGCCGATCTAAATTTCTATACAGCTGAAACATAACTTGCCAATTTTTATGCTCTATGCCCTGACTAATGAAGGAAAGCATGTCATACACATTCTTGTTCACCTTATCCACTTGTGTTGCCACTTTCAGGGAACTGTGGACCTGTATGCCTAGATCCCTCTGTATGTTAACGCTTCAAAGGATTCTGCCATTTACTGCATACTTACCTCATTTATTAGATCTTCTAAAATGCATCACCTCACATCTGTTGAGAATAAATTCCATCTGCTATTTATCTTCCCAGATCTCCAGCCTATCTGTTTCCTGCTGTATCCTCTGGCAATCCTTCTCACTATCTGCATCTCCCCCAAACTTTGTGTCATACGCAATCTTACTAATCAGGCCACCTATATTCTCCTCCAAATCATTTATACATATTCCAAACAATGCGGGTGCCAGCACTGATCCCTGTGGTACACCACTGGTCACAGATCTCCAGTCAGAAAAACACCCTCCTACCATTACTCTCATCTTCTATGACCAAGCAATTTCTGCATCCATCTTACCAGTTCACTGTGAGTCCCATGTAATTTCACCTTCTGTATCAGCCTGACATGAGAGACCTTGTCAAAGGCCTTGCTAAAAACCATGTAGACAACATCCGCCCCTCTGCCCTCATCAATCATCTTTGTCACTTCCTCAATAAACTCAATCAAGTTTGTGAGACAGGACCTCTCTCACACAAAACCATGCTACCTGTCACTAATAATTCCATATTTTTCAAAACGTCAATAAATCTTGACCCTAAGAATCTTCTCCAATAATTTCCCTACCTCTGATGTAAGGCACACTGGTCTACAATTTCTCAGATTATCCCTGTTACCCTTCTTAAACAAAGGAACAGCATTTGCCATTCTCCAGTCCTCTGGGATTTCTCCTATGACTGAAGAGGATACAAAGATTTTGTACAAGACCCCAGCAATTTCCTTGCTTGCCTCCCTCACTATTCTGGAATAGATCCCATCAGGTCCTGGGGATTTGTCTACCTTAATGCTTTTCAAAACACCTAGTACCACCTCCTTTTTTATATTGAAATGTCATACAATATCAACATAAGCCTGTCTCGCCTCACTATCCACCATGTCCTTCTCCTTTTTGAATACTGATGCAAAGTATTTGTTAAGAACTTCACACACATCCTCCAGCTCTAAGCATAAATTTCCTCTTTTTCTATTGAGTAGACCTTCACTTTCCCTAGATATGTTCTTACCCTTTATATATATACAAAAAGCCTGGGGATTTTCCTTAATCCTGTTTGCTAAAGTCATGCCATCGCATATTTTAGCCTTCCTAACTCATTGCTTAAGTTCTTCCTTGCTTTCTTTACATACCTTGAGCGTTCTGTCTGCCTTCAGTTTCCTAAACCTTATGTATGTCTCCTTTTTCTTTCTGACTAAGCTCACATTTCTCTTATCATTCAAGATTTCTGAATCTTGCCATCCTAATCCCTCATTTTCACAGGAACATGTTTCTCCTGAATGCTAATCTATTGATGTTTAAAAGACTCCCACTTTACAGATATGGATTTACCCTCATACAGCCACCTCAATCTACATTGCAGTTAGCCATCCCCCAATTTAGTACTTCCACCCAAGGGCTACTCTTATCCTAATCCATAAGTAACTTAGAATTTACAAAATTGTGGCCTGTTCCTGAAATGCTCCCCTTCTGAAATTTGGTCACCTGGCCGGCCTCCTTCCCCAGTACCATGATTAGTCTGTCCCCCACTATTGCCAAGTTCATAATCACCTGACCCGCACAGCCTGCTCTACCTCCTTCCCAAAATCCATAAGCAGGACTGCAAGGGTAGACCCATTGTTTCAGCCTGCTCCTGACCCATGGAACGCATCTCTTCCTACATCGAATCAATTTCTTCTCCCCTTGTCCAGTCCCTTCCCACTTATGTCCGTGATTCTTCTGACACTTTACGTCAGTTTCAGAATTTTCAGTTCATGGGCTCCAGCCACCTCCTCTTCCATATGGACATGCAATCCCTTTTCACGTCTATCCCCCATCAGGATAGTCTCGGGGTCTCTGCTTCTTCCTAAAGAAAAGGCCTGAAACATCACTACCCTCCTCCACCTGGCCGAGCTCATCCTTACTTTGAACAAGTTTTCTTTCAACTCCTCTCATTTACTTCAGGTAAAGCTGTAATCATGGGTACTCGCATGGGCCCCAGTTATGCCTGTCTCTTCATTGGATACATGGAACATTCCTTGTTCCAGACCTACTCTGGTACCACCCACAATTCTTTCTCCGGTATATCAATGACAGCATTGGTTCTGCTTCCCTCTCTCGTCCCGAATTGGAAAGATTTATCAATTTCACTTCCAATTTCCTGCTTTCACCTTCGCTTGGTCCATGTCCGATATCTCTATTACGTGGACTTGTTGGGCCGAAGGCCCTGTTTCACACTGTAGGGATTCTATGATCTATGATTTCTGCGGCATAGGTTGGCTACCAATATCCACCACAAACCCACTGACTCCCAGTTACCTTGACAATTCATCCTCACACACTACATCCTGTAGAGACTCTTGTTCCATTCTCCCCAGTTTCTCTGTCTCCATCACATCTGTTCTGATGATGCCAACTTTTACAAGGAATCCTCAGAAATGTCCACCTTCTTCCTCAACCAAGGATTTCCTAGCATCATGGTTGACGGGGTCCCCAGCCGTGTTTGACCAATCTCCTGAACTTCAGCCATCACGCCTTCTCTTTCCTTCAATAACAGCGATAGGGCCCCCTTGGATCTCACTTACCATCCCATCAGTATCCACATCCAAAGGATCGTTAGCTGTCATTTCCACCACCTGCAGTGGGATGCTACCACCAGGCACATATTCCCCTCCCCTCCCTTGTCAGCATTCCGCAGGGACTGTTCCCTCCAGGACACACTGGTCCACTTCTATCCCCACTCTAAACACTTCCTCACACCCCTGCAGCACCTTCCCAAGTAATCACAGAAGGTGTAATACTTGCCTATTTATTTCCTCCCTCCTCACTATCCAAGGCCCCAGACACACCTTCCAGGTGAAGCTGTGATTTACCTGCACTTCACTCAATCTTGTCTAGTCCACAGAATTCACTGCTCCCAATGTGGTCTCTTCTACATTGGAGAGGCAAAGCGCAGACTGGGTGACCACTTTGCAGAACACCAACCTTTTTTTTCTGTAAAAATGACCCTGAACTTACTGATGCCTGCTAATTCAATGTACCACCTTGTTCCCTGGCCAACGTCTCTGTCTCAGGCTTGCTACTGTGCTCCAGCAAAGCTCAGTGCAAGTTGGAAGAACAGCATCTCACTTTCCACTCAGGGACCTTGCAGCTTTCAGAACTCAATATCGAATTCAATAATTTTAGGGCCTGAGCACCTTCTCCCATGTCCCTACCCCAATCCCCACAAATCAGACATTATCATCACATGGGGTGCTACCACAATTATTCCATTGTCAGCTACTAATGATCCCCATTAGTAGCTAGTCATTCTCCAAGGCTGACCTCTACCTATTCCTTTGTCTGCCCAACTGTTTTTCTCTCTCTGGGCTCCATCTCCACCTATCATTTACTCCTCCGCCCACACCCCATCTTCAGCACATGCACCAACCTTTCCTAGCTCCAATCAGTTTCAAAGCAGGGTCATTCAACCCAAAATGTTAACACTGGTTTCTCTCCACAGATACTGCCAGATTGGCTGAGTTTTTCTAGCAATTGCAGTTTGTGTTTCAGATTTGCAGCGTCCGCAATTTTTTTTATCTAATATGGCCCCTTCCTTAGTTGGACTATTATATCTGTTACTCTAACACCCACTAACTGTTGGGAGGCCTGCAGTATAAATGCAAAGTGATTGTATCCTTCCTATTTCTGGGCTCGACCTCGCTGGATGAGCCCTCCAAGGTGTCCTTCCTCAGTACAGCTATGATATTCTCCTTAATCAGTAATGCAATTCCCCCATCTCTTTTACATCTCTCTCTATCTTGCCTGAAATATCTAAATCCTGGAATGTTAAGCTGCCAATCTTGTCCCTCTCAAAACCAAGTTTCTGTAATAGTTACAACATCATAGTTATATGTATTAATCCAAGCTCTAAGTTCATCTGCCTTACCTGTCATACTCCTCGCGTTGAAACAAATACATTTCACTCCACTTATAAACTAAATGGATACGTTTAAAATATTAAACTAGCTACTTTTAAGTAATCACTATTTAGTGATTCAGGAGCTTAATGATAAACTTAATGATTCTGATGCTGTCTAAATTGAAAATAATTTGTGATGTGACAAACCAGATAGGTTGTGTGCAGGGTTCAAATTATCTATCTCACAGAGAGCTTGTCAATCCAATTTTACTAATATAAACTTGCCTTTCAATAAACAATTAATTTTCCAGAATAATCTTTTATTTTAATGAGCTTTTAATATTGTGGACAGTGGAACATCTGCGACAGTTTGTTTATCATAGAATTTCCTCCTCTATGTTTTAACATTATTAAGTGTTCATTACAGAGCAGTAGGTAACTGGGCTAATTTTACATTGCATGAAATTCACACCAGCATCACACATTCCTAGTAGCATGGCTCTCATACAAATGGGCAAAAGTTGTCAGGATTTGCTTAGACTATTGGCTCAGAAGAACCACTAAAACAGGTCTTCACACAGCCACTTTCATTGAGTGCCAAATTCTCTTTCACACACACTGTGAACTGAGTATCAAGTATAGTGTGATTAGATTCAGGATCATACTACTACTTAAATAACTGGAACCCAACAGTGGAAATATTTCAAAACACTGACAGTTTTCTCATTATTGTGAATGTAACACCAATTAATTTAATAGATATCCGAAGCTGTCTTACGGATATATTTTGCCATGGTATGTATTCCTGGTATTTACATAACATAGCGGGCAGAATCCAACACCTTTTGAAAAATTCAGATGTCAAGACCTTTTCTGGGTGTTGGCCCTACATAGGTTTGAGATTATGGGTGAATTGGAATCTGCTGGGAGACAGTCAATTAACAGCCTTGCACATTGCTCAGAGTCTGAATAAGGACAGAGGTGGGTTCCTGAGACAGTAGGCCCTTTGGAGGACACTCAGAACTAGACAGATAGCAGCTGCTGCTGAGGCAGGAGATGGGTGGAAGGGCATCACAAAAATATAGGTCCCTTTGGGAACCTGATTATGATCTGAACGAACAGCTCAACATGAGGCCTGATACTTTTCTGCCTGCAAGCTCCTTCCAGTCTCCAATGGGGGAATTGGTTCAACACTAGGACAATCCTGTTGGCAGTAGCATCTTCCCTCAAATTAGTGCCCTTTTTTGGTCTAATTGGCCACTATTTGCAGGGGAGATAGCTGCTGCTATGTCAAACCCGTCTCCTGCTGTGGGAGCCAAGAACATGTCAGGAAGCTGTTCCAAAGGGTACATTTCTAGCAGTGTTTTGATATTGATCTCGCTTTATTCACTTATATACTTGACTTATAGCACTGTGTAAGTACTCAGTAAATTGAACAATGCCCACCAAGGGAGTCATTTGAACCTCAGTTACCTGACAAAAAACTGTTGGAATCGAATCAGCCACTAGTTCTACATTCTCCGCCTCCCCTGATTTTACTTCTCATTAATGTCCAATGAAATGTAAAATCAATGTGCGTGAAAAAAAATGGTAACGATCAGCAAGTCATTTTTTATGCTCAGCAGATTGGGTTCAAATTACTCCTGAGTCTTTGTTTGGAAAACTTCGATTCATCCTTCCCACACGCTCCCCCCCAAAAAAGAAGAAGATTTGGAGGGTTAAAGCTTTGTTCCAATAATCTAAACGGACGCTTCAGTGTGGAACTGAAGTAGTGCTACACTGTTAGCTGTGCTGCTTTCTGTGTGAGATACAGAAGATTCAAGGCAGTACTCAAATTATTAACTGGGAATTCTTCTGGTGTCCTAGGCATCAGTTGTCACCCAGCAAACTCAATAAAAAAGTAGAAATTATTTATTTCATTTATTATTTCATTTAGCATTTTGAGACCCTGAAGTGTTTATCCACATATCAATGACAGCAAGATATTAAGTAATTTACTGGATGCAAAACACATTGGACATGATCTCTCCAGAAATAAAATCAAAGTCATTTCTTTCCTACGGTGCACCTTGTTCTCTCCCATGATATTTTAATGATGACAATTTGCAATTATGTTCCTGAAATGGCCATAATGGTAAATATTAACAACTTGTATTTAGATAGTTCCTTTAACATAACAAGATGTTCCAAAAAGCCTCACTGGAGAGTCTTCAAACTAAATTTGACACTGCCACAAAGGAGATATTAGGAAAAATGATCATAAGCTTGGCCAAAGTTTTAAAAAGAGGGAATTCCAGAATTTCTACAGTGCAGAGGGAGGCCATTCAGCTCATCAGGTCTGCAGCAACCCTCCAAAGAACTTCCCACCCAGACACACCTGCTGACCCTATCCTGTAACCCCACATTTACCATGCCTAATCCACCTAATCTGCACAGTTTTTGGACTGTAGGAGAAACCAGAGCATCAGCATAAACCCACACAGACACAGGGAGAACCTGCAAACTCCAGACAAACAGTCACCCAAGGCTGGAATTGAACCCAGGTCCCTGGCACTGGGAGGCAGCTGTGCTAACCACTGTGCTGCCCAAAACTTATAGTTTGGTGGCTAAAGTGCAGCCAGAAATGGTGGAGTGATTTGAATTTAACAATATATAAAAGGCCAGTACTGAAAGTGAGTAAATACCTTGTGTCTTGTCAGTTTGTCAGAGATTACAATGACAGGGAGAGGCTCTGCCATGATGGGAGCTGGACACAAGGATGAGAGTTTTAAAATTAGGGTATTGCTGGACTTCAAGCCAATGTAGGGCAGTGAAAACAGGGACGATGGTGAACTTGATGTGCTGCATTTTGGAAATGCAAATTAAGGCAGGATTTATACACATAATGGTAATGTCCTGGGGAGTGTTGCTGAACAAAGAGACCTTGGAGTGCAGGTTCATAGTTCCTTGAAAGTAGAGTCCCAGGTAGGCAGGATAGAGAAAAAGGCGTTTCATATTCTCGGCTTTATTGGCCAGTGCATTGAGTATAGGAGTTGGGAGGTCATGTTGTAGCTGTACAGGACATTGGTTGGGCGGTTTTGGAATTCTGTGTGTAATTCTGGTCTCCCTGCTTCAGGAAGGATGTTGTGAAACTTGATAGGGTTCAGAAAAGTTTGACAAGGATGTTGCCAGAGGTGGATGGCTTGAGCTATGGGGAGAAGCTGTGTAGGCTGGGGCTATTTTCCCTTGAGCGTTGGAGGCTGAGGGATGACCGTGTAGAGGTTTATAAAATTATGAGGGGAATGGACAGGGTGAATGGACAAGGTCTTTTCCACTGGGTGGGGGAGTCCAAAACTACAGGCCATAGGTGTAAGGTGAGAGGGGAAAGATTTAAAAGGGACCTAAAGGGAATTTTTTTACGCAGAGGGTGGTGTGTATATGGAATGAACTGCCACAGGAAGTGATGGAGACTGGTACAAATGCAATATTTAAAAGGCACCTGGATGGGTATATGACTAGGAAGGGTTTAGAGATAAGCCTCTCTGCTCCTATGATGCTGCTTGGCCTGCTGTGTTCATCCAGCCCTGCACCTTGTTGTCTCGGATTCTCTAGCATCTGCAGTTCCTACTATCTCTGATTCAATTTTAACCCAGGGTTTAGAGATATATGGGCCAAATGCTGGCAAAAGGGACTTGATTAATTTAGGACTTCTGGTTGGCATGGATGAGTTGGACCAATGGGTCTGTTCCCTAGCTGTACAGCTCTATGACTCTATATCTGCAGCATAGTTTGCATGTGTTGAAGTTTACAAATACTGTACGATGGTAAAACTTACATAATCAGAGTCAAGGCTGAGCACACGGAAGACTAGTTTAACCCAATGTAGGCTCAGCAACTGTTATAGACATCCAAGTAGTAGGCAAAGCAGATTATTAATTAAACATACAGAAATATGAAGAAACAAAAAAAGTTTTCAAATAAAAAGAAACTGAATTTTGAGACTAAAACTCAAAATAACCTGAGCTTTACACAGAAAAATGGACAAAAGCATGGAATAGAAAATGTCAGTTTGCAAAAACATGATAAGTCCTTTAATTCCACACTATTGAAACAAACTATTAAAACTTACTTACTTAAAACCTAATTGCAAATTGTAAAACTGTAGAACTGTAAAACTGTACAAAAACATGAAAAATGGACTTTGGCATTATAAAGTCACAGTGAGCACCTGCAAAATTTGTTCACTTACAAGTTTTGGTGAAAGGTATTGAATGGAACATTTCCTTCAGGCTAGACAGCAGCTAGATCACATCACTTTGGGCACTTCTTACCAAGGTCAAAACAACTGAGAACAAAGAGGTATTTGTTTGACAAAAGAGTGATCATATTCTGTGGAAGGTCACAGTGTGCTGTTCTTGGAATCAAGGAAGCAGCAGATGCATTTTAAAGGAAAAATTGTGACATTCAAATGGAAAATAAAACAAATTGTTAGTATGTGAATCCTTGAAGTGATAAGAAAGTTAATCCATGAATTAATGTATGCATTTATGATTTATTGTCTTCTGAAGACATGACAAAGGGATAAAAATGCAGATTAATCACTTGATTTGTACATTTATAAAGAAATTTTTACAAGATGAAAGCTCATTTTTTATAGAATCCCTACAATGTGGAACATAAGAACAAGGAGCAGGAATAGGCCATCCGGCCCCTTGAGCCTGCCCCACCATTCAATAAGATCATGGCTGATCTTTTTGAGACTCAGCTCCACTTACCCGCCCGCTCACCATAACCCTTAATTCCTTTACTGTTCAAAAATTTATCTAGCCTTGTCTTAAAAATAGTCAGCAAGGTAGCTTCAACTGCTTCACTGGGCAGGGAATTCCACAGAGTCACAACCCTTTGGGTGAAGAAGTTCCTCCTGACCTCAGTCCTACATCTGCTTCCCTTTATTTTGAGGCTATGTCCCCTAGTCCTAGTTTCACCTACTATTGGAAACAACCTCCCTGCCTCCACCTTATCTATTCCCTTCATAATCTTATATGTTTCTATAAGATCTCCCCTCATTCTTCTGAATTCCAATGAGTATAATCCCAGCCTACTCAGTCTTTCCTCATAAACCAACCCTCTCAACTCTGGAATCAACTGAGTGAATCTCCTCTGCACCCCCTCCAGTGCTAGTATATCCCTTCTCAAGTAAGGAGACCAAAACTGCACACAGTACTCCAGGTGTGGCCTCACCAGGACCCTATACAGCTGCAGCATAGCCTCTCTGTTTTTAAACTCCATCCCTTGAGCAATGGCAGACAAAATTCCATTTGTCTTTTTATTTACCTGCTGCACCTGCAATCCCACCTTCAGTGATTCATGCACAAGGACACCCAAGTCCCTTTGCACAGCAGCATGCTGCAATTTTTTACCATTTAAAACATAGTCCATTTTGCTGTTATTCCTACCAAAATGGATGACCTCACACTTATCAACATTGTACTCCATCTGCCAGACATTTGCCCACTCACTTAGACTATCTATATCCCTCTGTAGACTTTCAGTGCCTTCTGCACACTTTGCTCTACCACTCACCTTAGTGTCATCTGCAAATTTTGACACACCACACTTAGTCCCCAACTCCAAATCAGGCCATTTGCCCCACTGAGTCCATTTTAACATCCAAAGAGCATCCCAACCAGGCCCACTCCCCTACCATAACCCTGTATTTTCCCATGGCTAATCCACCTACCCTGCACATCTTGGGTCAGTGGGAGGAAACCATTACAGACACCGGGAGAGTGTGCAAACTCCATACCAACAGTCTCCTGAGGGTGGAATCAAACCCAGGTCCCTGGTACTGTGAGGCAGCAGTGCTAACCACTAAGCCACCATGGTTTCCAATTTCTAATTACTATTTTCTAATCAGTCAGAATCTTTAGTTTGTCTGGATTGAACCAATAATTTGACAATCAGGCTTTTGTACTTGAAAATTCTTGTGATATTTCTCTTTAACAGCTATATTTGATATGAATGTGTTATGTTAGACAGTTATTGCATTCTTATCTGAAACACCAACAGTACAAACTATTCTTTGTTCAAACAGGATTTGTTTCCCTTGCTATGCAGTTTAATTAATTCAAGACCCTAATAAGTTAAGTGATTGATTCATTTAAATCTTCTGTGTGGCTTTTAAAGGCATTAATTCCCTTTATTTATAAAAGCCCTGTGGGAAACTTTAAGCTTTAATTTATGACTATTAAAGGGTATAATGAGTTTGCCAGGCATGACTGAGATCTCTCTCCTACGCTAAATATGTTTGCCTTGCTAACTTCATCTATGGCTTAACTGTGGCCTAGTTGGTAGTCCTTTTGCTTCTGAATAAGAATTAAAGATTGTGAGGTCAAGTGCTGCTCTAGGAGTTGCACACTAAAATCAGCAAGCAGCTGTCTTTTGGATGACGTCCTAACACAAGACCCCACTTTCCTCTTCAGGTTGATACAAAAGATATATTAAATAAGAGAATGAGAATTTATTTAAGATGTCCTGATTGTTATTTATCAATTTATTGTTGGAAAATTAGCACCTGAAAGGGTTAACTGGCATCGAGGTAATTCTGCCCATCAGGATATATGGGCAGTCCTTGATTTACAAATGCTTATACTTATGAATGAGATCCTATTATTCATATCAATATTAAGGATCTGACATACAAATGTTGGCTCGTACGTTTGAGCAGCTATTTTATATTGTGTTGTACTGTGTTCTGACCTGTGTACAAATCCACTTACAAACATACTCAGGGATAGAACCCATTTTAACATAGGGACAACCTGTATAGTACTATTCCTGGGAGTAGCTAATGAGTTGTTCAGTTGTCTCAAGACTGTTATAAGAATGTTTCAGTAGTGATACTGCATACTTGCCCTCAAGTATAGCTTGAAGTCTTACAAATGACTCTTGTGTACCTCAAAATGTAATGTAACTAGCTATGAAGCACTACACAACAACTCTGTTCTGCTTATGAAGATTGAGTCTACATCCTTCCCTGCTTGATCCCAATAGTCTTTAAACACTTGAATTTTTTTTAGCAGAAATAGGCAGATAAATTTGAAGCAACAAGGTGTTTTTCCAACTTTAATTAAGAGAAATTGAAGATAATTTCTGATTCGGAAAATAAGAATATAGAAGCTAAAAATATTTGTTAATAAACAAACCTTCCTAATGACAATTATTAGCAATTCAGTTTCATTATTCATAATTAAAATAATCAAAATATTCAAAATATCTGTGAAATTCCCTGAAGATTCAATATCTAATGCAATACAGTGATAGATAAATACGAAACAGAAATTGTGGCTCTGAATCTACCCAAAGCAATCAAGATAGTTCTGATGGATATGACGACAATGTATAGCACAGTGAAGAGTGGAGCAGATTTGTGTTAGCCTGAAGAACTTCTCAGCTATATAAATGCCACAGACATCCACAGAAATGAAAGTCGAGAAAGATTCTAGACAGCAAACTTCAAGTGGAGGCTGAATCTTACAGTATTTTGTCTAAATATCAATTTCATCAAGTCTCCTGGAAGAATTCTCCCCATGAGGCTAAGTGAGTTTTCACACCGTATTCTCCCAAATTCACCTCATTAGCTATTCACCATGCCCTTATGTGCCTCTCCTGTCTGACACCATCCCAATACTATGACTCATCATTGCCATAAGAATTGGAGTCTCATTGATATCCTCGAATGATCGGAATCTTTGGTGCTGTACCATCTTTAAAATGGCATTGAGCACTCGGATGAACACTGGCATTTGAACGTTCCTGATATTTTCCATGGTCTGAAGAGCAACCCACCCAGATCCTGCCCGATCATCTCCCTGTAACCTTGCATTTACGACGTCTATTCCACTTAGCCTGCACACGACAGAACAATTTAGTACGCCTAATCTACACATATTTGGACTGTGTGCAGAAACCCACACAGACTCAGGAGAGTGTGCAAAATCCATTCAGCTACTCACTGAAGGCTGGAATCAAACAGGGTCCCTGGCACAGTGAGGCACCAATGCTAACCAATGTGCCTCCCAGTTGATAAGCTTGCACACTGAAAACTGCGAGAGAACACCACAAGGTGGTGTTGGCACTCAGGGACTTGTTGCAAATGCACAAACAGACACAGGAACATCAGGCAGGCATACGACAGGCAATGGCTCGAAGTGACCGGAAATGACAGGACTGCAGCAAAACCAAGGGACCTGGGCTTCCACAACAGCACCCTCAGAGTCTGCACTTCCTCAACTAGCCATTGGTGCCCAGCTGCAATAGCAAGGCAACAGGGCTACAGGCCACCCTAACCTCACACTAGCTGGCCTGTCCTCACAAGAAGACAGGGCAGTTCTAATAGGCACTCAACTAGAGGAGAAACCAGGCACAGGCCTCTCTGGGATCTTCTCTGGAGATACTCCAGAGGTGGTATGGCCTTTGACCTCCATCCTGCCTGTGACCTTCACAACTGGGGGCATCCAAGCCAAGGACATGTCTTTGGAAAAGGCACACTTTAGACACAAACACCCCTGTAAGCTGCTGCCAGAACAACAAGCTCCACCATCCTAGGATTGTGGAGTGACCCAGACCACAGATAAGTAATGTGGTAGAGCTATGTCCATGTACCAGGGTTGTACATACAGGGATCAGGGGTGTGAAGCAAATTCAGGGTAGTGGTACTCAGTGGAGTCCCTGTTTCTGATGTCTAGTCCCTCAAACAGGCACTGACCAGCTTTGAGTGAGGGATCCCCTAACTCCACCGCACTCCCCATCCCCCACAGTGACCAGTTGGCAGCACAGATCCTACTGCCATGCATGCCGCACAGTGACAGGCCCAGGCCCAGGCTGGGTTATTCCTAGCAGCACTTAGGCGATTGAAGCAACAATTTCACAAAGTCACAAAGGTCTCAGAATGATATGTTCACATGTGTGAGGAATCTTGCATGAAAAACCAGAAGCAAGGGTGGGATTTTTCTTTAAATTTAAAGAATTAAATTGAGATTCCAGCATAAGTAATGCTTGAAGGCCCATTGGTTTTCATCTGTACTAGAGAAGTTAAAGCCAGGCTTTAGCCTGCCCTGAGACTAAGCAATGACTGATGGTCACTGAAATGGTCTGCTCGTGCCCCGTAAAAAGACACGGCTATTGGGTAACCAATGGAGGAAGAGTGAGGATAATCAAAATAAATACATATTTTTCTCTAAACAAGGTAGAGGGAAAATGAAAAGGGGAGAGCGAGAAAGCGAAACCGGCACACGTACATGTGAATGTACTGTTCCAAGTCCTTTGTGACTTTGTGATGTGGTTGATACAATCACTGAATAATGGTCAAAGCCTAATTACCAACTTTCTGCCCTGTCATGTGATGGTAAAGGCCTGGCATCTATTTAATCCATCTCCAGGAACGGTTAGCTCAAGAAGGAGTCACATGGAGAACTGTCGGAATCACACTATATCCTTGTCCTTGTCATTTCAGGTCAGTGCAGTGTTTGCTGCAAAAATAAGATATCCAGAACATTTTCATACTGTGGTTGGAATGTTTAGCTAGTGTTAGAGGATTGGATTTAATAAGACTAACGGTCTAAATGAAACTCTCTCGTGAGTCTCAATACGTGAATAACGGCTCTTGAAATTAAATTATATCATACATGAAAAGCCAAGTATAAGATCAGAATCATAAACACAGACAAAAGTAATGCCATCATAAAATAATGTGTTTCTAATCAGAACAATTTTGACCTTCAGATACACAATGATGTTACAGCAGATGACACATACAACCAAATTTGAAGACATTATAAAAATCAATGTCCTTACTGAATCATACCCTTCACATTTTACATTTGCAGACCTATCACCAGCTAACTGATAACTAAAGTGAATGTCATACTTCAGTCAGTGCCAATCTCCTCATTATGGATATAAAAATAAAATTGCAACAGTCCTATTGGACCATACGGCCGCTCTCTCATTACAGAGAGATGACTGGTAGTGGTTTAACCTGAGGGTCACCAGGCCTCAGGCAAGGAGGAGAGTTTGAGAGCAGAGTCCTTCATGGTAATCTCAGCCAGTGCAGAAATTGAACTCACGCTTTTGGTATCACTCTGCAGCACAAAGCAACGTCTAAGCGAACTGACCATGTAATGGATATGTTATCATTTGAATCCTATTGAATCCTTGCAATGTTAGCACATAGAGCAGGTGATAATACATATTGAAATAGCTAGAGTCTTTAAAGATTTCCTTGTCCCTGCATCAGAGCATATTTGATTGCTTCGGCACTGCAAACTCAGGAAAATTAGGTCGAGAGGCTCATGCATAAGGAAGCTGATCCAGATCAATGAAACCAGACAGATCTTATCAGAGGTTTGTACTCACTACTGTCCAAGATTATTTTCAAGAGCTCCACTTGAGATTTTCTTGAGGCTATGTTTTGATTGCTAGGGGCTACTTTTTCATTCTCACTGACTCCTTTATTAACATTATTTTCTGTGAAATGTACGGGGTATTTGGACTTACACAGGTGCAGGATTAGAAGATTGCAACAATATCCTTAAATATTATCATGACTCAGTTAAGCATAAAGCCACAATTCTCAACAAAAGCATTAATTTGAAGACTGCACCATACTTAAATTGACACATTAGAATCGGCATAAGTTAGTAACAGGTCATTCAAGACAAAAACCCTGACTTATACATCATTTCAACAGTGATGTTTATTCAAGACAATATTCCTTTGTCGAAAGGTTCAAAACTGTTTTCTCCCCTTTGCTTCCCCAGTGCCTCCCCACCTTCTCCTTTGCTGCTTCTCATTTCCATTTTGCTACCCCTCTCCCCTGAAGCCCCTGACCTTTCCAGCCTCATATCCCACCCATCCTCCTGCCCTGTTCACTCAGCTTCTTGCTCCAGCCACAGCAGGCTTGATCCCATCACCATTCCCCTGCTCCCTGCATTTTCATTCCCAGACTGCTTCTCATGCACATTTGCTGCTGGTAGGTTCACTTTGAGAACCAGCCTGCAATTGGTGGAGCAGCTCTACACTGATTCTGACTATTCCACGCACAGAGTCAACTTTTCTCTGATTGCTTCCATCCCATGTGATGAATTTTCCAGTGCAATTTCACAATTTTTGGGGACAGATTTGCCCTCTGTTTCCATGTATTTTGAGTGTGTGATCTACTGATTTGCCGTGCTCAGTCAATCCAGTAGCCCCCAGAACTGGAAAACATTCTGCTTATTTTTGGAGCAGGTATACAAACAAGGCAGGTTCTAAACTGTCTCCAAAGTTCATTCACAGTGCACTTCCATCTCAGACTATGTGTAATTTATAGACTAAGCAATATTACCAATCTATCATCAATGCATGTTTTAATAAGTACATTGAAAATTCAATACAAATAGTAAATATTATAAACCTTGACAAGATTGCAGCTATAGTGTTGAAGATTAATGCTCCAGCCTAGTTGCACTCCAAGCAAAGATGTCCCAGTACAGTCACAATCTGGCACGTATCCCACAGTGTGGCCAATTTCCCAGGTAAATCCTGTCAACAAGAAGCAGGAAAAGCCCAATCAGATTAATAAAGGCCCTTCTTGATCTCCTACTAAACATTAGCAGTGCTCTCGAGCAGCAAAAGTGATACTCAGTTTGAGATGCAACAGGAGAATTCAGTTCTTAACCTCATTACCATAGCCGAAATATTGACACCGAAGCCAACATCCAGAGTTGAGGTGAGACTGACTGTACTTGGCATCAAGTCAGCATTTAACCAAACATTGCATTAAGGGCCCTTTTGGAAGTCTTGTACACCAACTTCATCTCATTAACCCTCTCTGTTACCTCATCAAAATACATGAGCAAGTTAATTTATCAAAATTTGCCCTTGCCAATCACTTATCCTAGTAGCTGTTAGTTTTGTACTCGATTATCATTTGTGAAAACTTTTCCCACTAGCGAGGTTAAACGGATTGGCCTCTAGTCATTGGGATTATCCTTATACTCCTTTTTTGAAGAAGCATATCTCATCTTCTGGCATCACTCTTGTTTCCTTGAATGCATCTAATTCCGCCCTAGTGAGTTATCAATTTTAAAAACAGCCAATATTTCCAAAACCTCCACTTTATTACTTTCTAGCTGATCTAGTGTTACAACTGCCTTCTTTTTCAAATTGCTTTCTTGGCTCACTTGGCTAGATGGTTTCTTTGCAATGCAGAGTGATCTAACAGCGTGGCTTCCTGTACCAGCTGAGCTTTCCACAAAGGACTCTGCTTCTCAACCTTTCCCCTTACCTGAGATGTGGTGACTGTCAGGTTAAAACCACCAACCAATTCACTCTTTCAGATGAAGGAGCCACCCCATGGTCTCGTAAGGTTATGGCAACTTTATTTTTATATTCTTATATAACATTAGAAATATGAGGTAGTAAGATAATTTTAAAGAAATCTTTGTTTAAAGACGCCACAATTTTTCGGCTCTGCCAATATGAAGAGGAATGTTCGAGATAAAAGAAGTGGAGAAATCTCATTAACATGCTTTACATTTTGATATGTGCACAAAGCTCTCTCCTTATACTAAGTTTTGAACAGTCCTGGAGGAGGAGGTTAGCCGAGAGAGCACCCAGGGACTCGCTGCTAATGATAACATTATTTAAAAATGCTTGGAAGTGACAGCAGCTATTAGGAATATTCACTGAATGATAATTTTGACAGACTAATGTCAGCCCAATTCTCTGTCATTACCATGAGAGCTGGATGCAAGGAATGCCAGCACAGAATGAGATTCTTCTTTAACCATGTTGTGGAGAAGATTTAATATTGGAAAAACCCACAAACAGCACAATTGAGACACATCTTATAATCTTATAGTGATCTGACTGATGTCGTTCATGGTGAAATTTGTGGCAGAGTCACAAGATAAAGCTGGGGAGGCCTATGTTGACGTTGAGAGCAATGCACTGCATTTACTGGGTATTGAGGCAAATATCTCATGAGGCAGGGAAGAGTTGAGTATCTGGTGACTTCAGCTCGCTACTTGCTCTGAAGGGCCTCTATGTTGGACACCGGCACCAAAATGGGCACCGGTGACATCTATCTGATGGACATTGGCATCTGTCATGTGCCAGCCTCTAAGAATCCTCATGGTGCATCTCTGGTCCACTTACAGGACACTTCAGCTCTTCAATGTATTAGCAAATGTCATTTTAATGCTGCAGCATGAATACTGTGCCCACAGGGACATGGACTCAATCATGGACTGGACCAGGCTGTATCTCCGAGCTCTTCACTTGCTGTCATAATGTGCAGAGCATCCCTGCCTTGCTTTGCCTTGCCTTGCCTTTTTGCACTTTGTTCCCCTTAATCAGAAATCCTCATAGTACTATTGCCATGCCATTTAGTGCAGACATAAATCTAGGAAGCTTGTCACAGTTGTCAGCAGTCCTTAGTCAACTCAAGGGAGATCTGTCTTCATTCAGAGGGCCTTGAAACAGTAAGTTTAAAGCAGTCTTCGATATTAGCTCAGGTCCTTGGAAATGGTCACTCAGCCGGTCAGGACAGGTCACAATCAGAATCCTGTCAGAGATGGAGAGTGGAATGTAGGGCAGCCCAATACCAACCTTGGATCTTTCTCGTACTTCTTGGAGGCTGATTTCCTCCTGGAATTACAGAGTGGCAAATAGTAAGGGAGGCAGAAGAAGGTGGCATAGATGTTAGTTTTGGTGCAAGTAGGAAAATGTCCCAAGTGAGGATTAATGTTATCATTGGTTGGGGTAGGTGACAACAAGTGAAGAAAGATACTGCATTAGTGAGAGTGCTAGAGCTTGACCTTTGTTTGGAGGAGGTTACAATAATAGAGATAGAGAGTGTCAGAGAGAGGACAGTGGCACATACCCCTGATGGAGTGGGTAGGTCATTCATTGAAATTCTTCCGACAGTGCTGAGCTTTCATTCAGAGACTGCAGTGAGCTGGGCAGCAACCTCAGACAAGGCTGGCATGGTCAGATATCATGACCTCCTCTGCACCCCACCTGGCAGGACCTCCAGGTCCTTGGTTTCAAAGAAGGGCACCAAATTTCCCTTGACTGCCATGTCCAGAGCAAATATCAGGAACTGTGCAGAGCAGCTCCAGACACGAAATGCTTGTCCGGGTGCACAATAGCCTTCTAAAGATTGTATTAATGCCGGGCATGCAGATTAATTCTGGTAAATCCCAACAGTAGTGAGTTGTTTCAGAACAGTGCATTAGTGGGCTAGAATCCAGTGATGGGGCAACACAGGGCTGGGGCAAGTAGTTAACGAGGTGAGTTTGGTAAGATATAGAGAAAGACCTCACTGGTCTCAGGTTGAATGACGTTCCAAAAACCCAATGCAACAAAGAAACAGCCAAATTAAATTGAACCCACATGTGACTAAAAGAAGAGTGGCTTTGCTCCTTTAAAACAAGGCTACAGATATTGGAGCGTTCCCAGAGCACTTTATATCTATTTATGTCCTTCTTAAATATAATCACCGTTTCTTTTACAGACCAATGCAATAGCCTATCACAAAAAGCAAAGTTCCATTGTTGTAAAATGGACATGCAGGAAATTTTCCGATTTCCCAAATCGTTAGACCATAGTACCTACGACAGTGCTGAGCTCCCTCAGTAATGCACACAAGTAACAGGCCAGATTGTATGTTCAAATTCAGAAGTAGAATCATGACCACAATCCTCCGACTCTGACATTAGACGCTGAAAGTAAGCAATGCTGACAAAATAAACTGAGATGATCGAATGCTCCTTGGGATTTGTTGAACCTAAGCAAAGTCAATAGAAGGAAAGTTGAGAGAAATGTATATTGTGCCACAAAATCAATATCATTCATATAACACTATGTCACAAAGTTTAAACTACTCCCATGGTGATACCTGTACTTCTGAGACTGGAGGAAGTAAATTCTAGCTTTGAAGAGTAATCGAGTCAGAGTTCAGTCTTGAAGATGAATGAATAATGTACAACTTAGCTTGTTTAACAAAGCGTTATTCAGATTAAATATATATATCGTACATCTGTCCACTCTCACCATTTTAATACAATGTTTATCATTTCACTACCTTAATTTTATATTTGTACTTCTTTATTTCCCTTACAATAATTTATCTAGGAACATAGACATCACAATTCATCTGCATTTATTATTTTTCTCAACATTTTTACAATGCCAACTGTCCCAGTGGGAATGTAAGATTATGCATGATGGTAGAGAACAGAATCTATGGAAATATCGCTAATATTTACCTTTTCCTTCTGCTGAGCAGTGCCAATAATTTTCTATATGGCTCATTTCCAGTGTCATTAGAATTTAATGTAGTAAAACCTCTTGAGCATTAGCTTGACTAAGATTCTAACTGCTAGGGAAATTAGAGTGTGTAAGAAAATCAGTTCAGTAATTGCTTAAATTGTACCCATTTAAACATTGGTAATGCTACATTTTGCACTAGCATTGGCTCTGTTGTCCTATTTTAATATAAACAGATAGTGACAAAGATGCTGACAACATATTTGGGGATCCTGCAAAGACAATAGTTTCGAATTTGTAGGCAAAATAGCAGTGAGTTAATGGCGTGCAGCATCATCCATGAATATATAGTGTGATGATTGGAATAACTAAGCTGGAAGCCTGGGGCTCAGGGCGTAAAGTTTGGAGTGAAGGCTTAAATAGAAGAGTTGGAAATGTGAGAAAGCTTAGAACTGATGGACATGACAGGGATAACAGGGAAGAAGAGCAATTAAGGTTTGGGTGTGTCCCTTAGATTAATCGGCTTGGCCTGTGACTCCGTCTGTGTACCACAACCTGAACCATCCTTATCTGAATTGCCAATGTGCAATGGAAATGAGAAGTAGCTGCCACCACACCCAGAGTGGATGAGTCAGTAATACGTTTTTCTGTCTGAGCAAGTGTGCTCTACTTGTCAGGGACGTTGTTTCAAAAGGCAATTGCATCAGTCAGGTACTTTGAAGGAACAGTTCTCTGTCATCACTGAATTCTACATGTGAAACACATGCAGTGACCAAGTATGTAGAATGCAATTCCTGGGCACAAGCAATTTGCGCATCGTTTCCTCAGTCATTAATCAGTTATGTCTGTGAAGCAGAAATAATCACAGGTGGCTTTAGAAATGTTACCTGCGGACCACAATTCGCAAAGACCATCCAAGATCTGATAGGTTGGATAAGGCACGGAGCTGGTTTCCTCTCAATTTCAACTGTAAGCATTTGCTAACATGCTCTTCTATGCAAAGTCATTCTTCACAGGTGATGTGAGCGCTGAGGTTATGTAAGGAGTGCCTGGTTCACTGTTTACCCAGCTCCCTAGTTCTGACACTGGGCTTATGTGTGTGATGTCGTGTGGTGGAAAAACACTGGAGGCAGCTGTTTCAGAGGCCAAGAAAACTCTGATTTTATTAAACAGACAAGCAAAATTAATATATTTACAAAGCAAGAAAGTGAATATCAAATTGAAACCCGCCCCCGTCTCTGACTCAGACTGTCTCCCAGTTAATTACTACAGTGGGTAAAATAAATACAATGGGTGACTGTTACTATACTATAGGGAAAAGACAGAGAGAGAGAGTTACCAGTTCTAATCCACTTCCCTTCCTTAGAGGTGCCCTACGCTGTTGACCCCAAACCACCCCCCTTCCCTGTCTATGACTAGCCCAGCTGGGTTAGAGGTCTCAATGACCTTAGGCTCACCCCTGGTGTAGAAACCGCGATTTTGATTGGCTCTGTCCGTAGCTGCTTGCCGTAGCTGGGACTCCGCGAAGGGCCGCACGTACCGACAATAGTCAGTCAGGTGGTGTCTGTCGGTGCGGTTGGACGGGTGAGACCGGCCTGGTGAGTACTCTGGTTTTTCTCCTCCTCCTGGTGGTTTTGTGAGCGGGTTGTTGTTGACGCTGGTGGAGAATGTTGCTGGTGTTGCCCCGGTTGGTGGGTTGTATCTCGGGATGCCTTTAGTCGCCTCCGGGCGTCGAGTGGAGGTTTGTAGTTAGGTTTCTGTAGTTGGCCTCACTCACAGCGCAGGATTCTCGCTCTCTTTTCTTGCTTCTCTCTCCTTTTTCCTTCGCTTTTCGCTGGTCCTTCCATTTCACTCTCTCTTGTGCTGGGCTCGGGGTCTTCAGTTCTACCCCATTGCAGCCCGCCCGCCAAATCTGTGAGCCATTGTTCCTCCTTTTCAGGGTTGAAAAGGTTTCCTGAGTACTGCAGTGAGTGATAATTGTTTTTCAATTAGAAAGAATGCTTTTAGTGGGTTTGGAATGACTGGCATTTCTTTTGGACGGGTATCTGTTCAGTTCGGATAGTAGTGTGAAGGCTCCAAGGTGCAACAGGTTTTTATGTAGCACAACGGAATGTTCAGTGACTTTGTGCCTGAGCACTGATTTAGAAGTGAATGGTTTGATACCTGTGTAGGCTCCATAGGGTCTGAAATTGTTGAGGTTGTTTATTTCCTGTCGAGTAGTTTGCATTGTTTTAGCTGAGGCATGAATGGGAGGCTTTCCTTTTGTTTTCGCTTAGCTATCCCCTATCCCAGGCATCCGTCCCTGAGTTTGTATATTACTCAGTCTATTCTAGCTAGCCTGTTCCTGGCTCAGTTGCAGTCCCTGGTTCCTGGAGTCCCAGTGATGTTAATCCAATATACCATAATTCCCACAACTTCTCCCTTGAGAGGGTTTTTAAGTCCAGGGTATGTCCAACAACTGATGGGGGATGTTTGGCCCACCTTACAGTTATGAAGTGAGATTTCAGTAATCCGACCACACTGTCAATTTTCTACTGTATTGGTGTGACCAAGCTTGTGCTGCAAACATTAGAATAAGATCCACTATGTCAATGATCAATGCATAAGTATTCCACGACCTTCCTTGCCAGAACTCTCTTGTCCCACTGTAGTGAGGACTGTGGTAAATTGTGCAGCACAAACCTAGCATACTCTACTCTGCTCTGCACATCTGGAACAAGTAAAGACAGGGTGCAACAGACTCTGAAGAGCTGAGAGAGAGCCAACAGTTGTCTGAAGAGGAAGATGGGGACGAACATTATCCCCTGCATGATGGAGTGGTGCAGCTGTAGTCGGACAAAATCAGATTTCCCAGCATGCTTGGTGTATTAAGCCAAGCATTGGCCAAAGTATCTGTGAAAAGATACTGAAATAAACGGGCTGCAGCAGACAGCACAATACTCAAGTGACCAAGCCTATTTTCCAGGACAGTAGGAAATATTGAGAGATAGCAAGAATTGCCGATGCTGAAGTCAGAGACATCACAGTGTGGAGCTGGAGGAACACAGCAGGCCAGGCAGCATCAGAGGAACAGGAAAGCTGACGTTTTGGGTTGGGACCCTTCTTCAGAAACAAGGAGGGGGAAAGGAGCTGGTGACTGTTCCTCGGAGGAAAGGTCATTGGACCCGAAACGTTAACTCCGATTTGTTTTCTTCACAGATGCTGCCATACCTGCAGAGCATTACCAGCAACTTCTGTTTTTGTTCCTGATTTATAGCATCTGCTGTTCTCTTGGTTTTTTTGTCTACTGTGTGGAGCTGGGGGAACACAGCAGGCCAGGGCCAGGCAGCATCAGAGGAGCAGGAAAGCTGACGTTTCAGGTCAGGGCCCTTCTTCAGAGGAGTCTGCTGTGTTCCTCCAGCTCCACGCTGTGTTGTCTCTGACTCCAGCATCTGTAGTACTTGCTATCTCCAAGGTCTAGTGTGGTGATGTTTGATCATTCCAAGTTAAGTTAAAGTACAAGATATTGCCTTAGATTTACAGTGTTAATTGTCAGATTTATAGTGTTGCTAGTTTGTAGCATAATTGTAATTATAGTATTAATGGCATTATAATCAATAAAGATCATTTCCTATTACTACGAAGAGTTGACTCACAGTCCTTTGCGGGATATACGAGCTAAACACTGCATGGTGAGTGCAGTACAGTGTCATGTACAACAAGCCAGACTGGACTTAATTGAGCTAGAAGAGGTCATCACTCATTGACTGTAAATTTTTTTTGTTGCTCAGAAGGCAACCAGTCCCTGTTCAGTCCCAGAAAGAAATACAGCTTCTTTTGTTTATTTTGTCTTCGCTTTTGTTATTAAATACAGGTGAACATCTCAACTGTTCGAAGGCTTTCCAACATGTGATTAGCACTTTGGAAGAGGAGTCATGTCAGACATGAAACATTAACTTTGTCTCTCTACATTGGTACTGCCATAACTGCTGAGTTTCTCTACCATTTTCTGTTTTCATATAAGAAATCAGCGGAAATGGAGCATTAGGAAAGAAGAGATTATGATGATGAATGTCTCAGTTACTTGTCCAAAAGAATAATTCTACACAAGACAGTCAATATTTCAAAATAAACTGTAATTCTGAAATTAATCATGACAGTTCATGATTATGCTGCAAGTTTCTCAGTGGTACTATTTGTTCCTGATCCTGTCACTTACATTTGAAAAGTATTTTGACAATATTTGTCATCTGTTTTCAAATGTTGTAACGTAATTTTGTTTTATAATGGGAGTACTTACATAGTTACACTGCATTAATTAGGAATCCATCATTTGCCCATCAAATTTCCATTCAGCTAAATACTGAATTTCCATTGCAAATCGGAGATGAAGTTATATCAATAATATCTTGGCTATCTTTGCATTCTTCAGTCACCTTCTCAGAGGCAATTAGGCATACATACTGGCCTTATCTACATATCAAAACAAAAGTAAAGTTGATGTATTACTAGGTTCTTCTAAAAGCTGATGAGCAAATGACGCAAGTACAGAGATGCTCCCATGGCCAAGACATCTATTGCAGCCACCTTGCTGTGAGTGACCAAGAAAGTGATTGGAGATTGAAGAGAGGCCGAGAATTTGTCCCCAGTTGAACTCAGCTGTCAGAATGATAAGTGCCCCACTCTAGGGCAATGACTCTTCCATTTTGATTGATCTTGGACCATCTATAATCAGAAACATTCATCCTCTACTAATGGTGTTGTTTAAGTAAGAATACAAAAGGTACATTCATAGACATTCCTATAGAATCAGAATGTTACATGGAAAAGAGCGCAAAGTGCCCAGAGAAGAACAGTTTCTACACGTGGAAATAAACCAGCTATTGCTGGTTTAAACCACCACCAGATGGTCCAGACTCTCCTGTATCATTGCTCGCTCAATAAAGGATGTTCTAGTTCATGTTCCACTGATGCATCTCATTGCTAGTTGGAATTCCTCTTATAAGAACATAGCAAATAGAAGCAGGGTAAGTCATTCAGTCCGTTGAGCCTGATCCATTATTCAACCAGCTTCTACCTAAAAATAATCTTTTGGCACAATTTTTTTTTGTTCATTAACAAGATGAGGACATTGTTGACTGGGCAGCATTTATTGCCCATCCCTAATTGCCCAGAGGGCAGTTCGGAGTCAACCACATTGCTGCGTGTCTGGAGTCACATATAGGCCAGACCAGATAAGGATGGCAGTTTCCTTCCCTAAAGGACATTAGTGAACCAGATGGGTTGTTCCAACAATTGGCAATGGATTCATGGTCACCATTAGACAGTTAATTCCAGATTTTTTTTATGTCCAAAAATTTATTGAATCCTATCTTGAATATATTGAAAGGTTCTTCACACACAGGTCTCTGGGGAGATAATTCCAGAGATTGCCTCAAAACTCTCCACACTTTTATTGTTCTTGCAGAAGTTCACTGTGGGTGCAATTACTTATGCATAAGCAACAGAACTAAGTAAAATATTACATCAGGCAATATAACAGATCGTGACATTACAGTGCTGCACCAATATCACAGTCAGAGCAGAACAAAGAGAAATGGAATTTAGAGAACGGGTCTTTGGTCTTCTGCTCTTCACCCAATATAGGTGCATCTAAACAGTATGTCAAAAGCTGGTAATATGACTCCATCCTCCAAGTCCTCACCTTTACCAGTCACTGTAGCATATGGAGGGAAATGAAGAAGAGGCAAATGAGGAATTTTAGCATTGAATTTTACTCCCATCTTGGGTCACAGTCACGGTCCATCAGCAGACACTTAGCCATCCTTTAAATCTTGCTATTGCTCTGCTTCTGGAAAGGTAGAGGCTGGGGAGATTACCAGTATTTGCTGGCTCTTCTGCAGAGGTAACCCAACCCAAATTTTCCCTATTGAGTAGCGACGGCTTCAATGCATTGACTGTGATCTCTTAGACCCGGTATTTGCAGATCTAGTACCAGCTGAAGAACTAATCTGTAAAGGGGGTTGTGGTGTTTCGTTGGGAGTTGCCTGGTTATGGAGATGACCAAAGTGCTCTGCATACCTCAGGTATTGTTGATATGGACAGCCTGAACTGAGCTGCTGCCAGATGGCTAGTTGCTGTTCTGGGGGCTTCTCCCTCTCCACGGTGAGCCTTCTTTCAAACCCATGCCATCCTGATATTATGAAAAATGAAATTGAAGACATTTTGCAACATCAGAGTTAAATGGCTGACTATTTATTCTGAAACTGTGGTCCCTAGTTCTTGACCCCCCCCCCACCAGCAGGGGAACAATCATCCTAACCTGTGAAGCACTTTTAAGAATTTTGTGTTTCAATGAGATCACCTGTAATTCTTAAAAATTCTGGGTAATGGAGATATAGTTTACTTTATCTCTTATTATGCGACAATCCCAGTGAATCTTTGAATTCCTTTAGGTCAAGATTATGCAGCATGCAATAAACTGTTACCATTTTGTACACATTTGACCCACAGGTCCAGACTGAGAAATCGGGACAATTCAAACTTTGTCTAATGACAGCAAAAGTATGAAATAGTAAGAGATAGTAGGAACTGCAGAATCCGAGACAACAAGGTGCAGGGCTGGATGAACACAGCAGGCCAAGCAGCATCATAGGAGCAGAGAGGCTGACGTTTCGGGCCTAGACCCTTCATCAGAAAAGGGGGAGGGGAAGGGGGTTTTGAAATAAATAGGGAGAGAGTGGGAGGCGGATAGAAGAGGGATAGAGGAGAGGATAGGTGGAGAGGAAACAAACAGGTCGAAGAGGTGGGGATGAAATAGTAAGCCTAGTTTTAACTCTGATCTCCTTCTGTAGGACTTGCAATGTGACAATCAACAATGCTTTCATTAAGCCACAGCGCAAAATCCCAAATAACCAGACTTGTACCTGGTCAATATCTGTAAATCCTGCAGTCAGGGATCACTGGTTGAAGATCAAAATTTTAAATGATGATCCTGGGGAATTTTTGTGGGATTGAGCAAAAAAAATCTCTATCATCTAAAATACTGGACTAAAACCCTGGACTTTTCAAAAACTTTTAAAAAGTGAAATAAACGCAACTAGGCTATGCTCCGGGAAAAATACACAAGCAGAGGTTTCCAGCAGGGAGAAGGAAGTGGGTGGCAACAAGGAAGGGAACCCCAAGGGCAGGAAGCCTGATTAAAGTTTCTGTGATTAAAACAACTATCTAGCTTCTAATAGAGTTTAACCTGTGTTTAATAGTGTATTTGATTGCTGTCCTCTGCATAGTTGATTGGTCAGTTTCACTGTTTATTACGTTTGCCTTTATTTCTTGTATTATACTTATCTTTTGTATTTAAATAAATGCAGAGATTCTTTTGCCCTGAAACACATCTACTGCCTCTCTTCATTTCGCATTCCGTAAATAAGTCCAATGTCAGAACCAGGGATCTGGGGGTGATTCGAACCACGTAAAAATCAGTAAATTTCTGATTGCAAACCAGAACCCTACATTATGCATTGCAAATTATTTGCACATGTAATAAATTAAGTATCATATGGTCATTGTAGGCCATGAAGTTAACTGTGGTAGCCCTTATTCCCACAGATGTCAATATCACGCATCAACACATTGCAGTACCATTAAGGTAGAGAATTGTTGCTTTTCCTACATAATCATTATTTCATATTCATGTGGAAAGAAATGAGCCTGCTGCCTCCATGCAATTGTTCATGAGACATACCTCAAGGGCAGTCAGGCAATGTTCTCTGGCTCATACGCTGAAAATCACCACTAGACAATTGAAATTGAGTGATTGATGATTGAAAATTATTTCTATTGGTTGGGGATTCCAGAACTAGGGGGCATATTCATCAAATTAGAGCCAGGTCATTCAGGAGAGATGTTAGGAAGCACTTTTACACATTAATGGTGGTAGATGATCAGAACTCTTTCCCACAAATGGCAGTGGATGCTGGGTCAGTTGTTAATTTTAAATATGTGATAGATACAGTTTTGTGAAGCAAACGTATAAAGACATATGAGCCAAAGGCAGGTGTATGGAGTTAGTCCACAGATCAGCCACAATCGCATTAAATAGTGGAAAAGCCTCAGGGAGTTGAATGTCCTACTCCTGCTACTATATTTCTCTGAATTTGTGGAAACATTTACGACATCTGTAATCTTTACAACCGCAGGTATTAAAGTCCACTCTTTCCATAACTCCCAACAATTGTTTCTCATTCAATTATTCATTCAGTTGCCTTTTCAAAGATAGTAATCACTCAGTATCTACTACCTTATTAAAGAGTGTATTTCAAACTTGAACCACATGTTGCACTCAAAGGTCTCTCCTCATGTCATCTCAGATTATTTGCCAATCACCTTAAATCTGTACTTTTTGGTTTTTGACCCTTCAGTCACTAGAAATCATTTTTCTTCATTGATTTACTTTCTGACTGGATTTTTCAGATGGTGACCCTGCCACTCAAAGAGTCAGCAGGCAAAAGGGTGGTAGTAATGGAAAGCAGAAGACACATAAAGCAGTCATGATTAGAGAGGAAAAATACTTGAAAAACCAGTAGGACTGAAGGCTGACAAATACCCTGACCCGATAGCCTGTATCTTATGGTCCAGAAGAGCTGCAGGGATGGTGGATGTATGGATTATATCTATGTAGACTCAGATTTTGTTCCTCAAGCACCATGTAGGACAGTGGCAGCAAGACCTCTCTACTGGCCTAGGTCCACCACTGCAGCCTCGGTAGTGGCCCACTCTTGAAGGTCCTCCATGAATGGACTTCGTCAAGTCTTCTTTGGCTAGCCCTGTTTTCTTTATCCATCTGGTGGAGTCCTTTCTGCAGCCACTCTGGCAGGGTGTAGATCCGGGAGATGAAATACTTGTCCCACCAGTCCCAGTAATCCCTCTGTCACAATTTGCTGGAGGTACCTCTGACCAGTCCGCAGTAGCTCTTCTTCACTGGTGATGCTGTTTATCCATGTGAAGCAAAGATAGGAAATGCTAGTAAAAGGTATCCAACTTCTGTGACTCCTTTGCTGTTTTCTTCCATGTCTCACTGCCATAGATTGCAGCTGGTATTATGGGAATGGAGTATCACAGCTACAGGATCATGTTGATCTAGGATGCCCAGAATAAGTGACTTCTGTTACTCTATGCTCTGTCCCAATTGAGGAACAATGTTGTGATTGCATTTTTGCCGATTCTTCTGTGACATCGATCTCTTTATAACCCTCTCTGGAGATGTTGCTTTCCAGGAAGGGAAGTGGTCAATGTCCTGTTGCCCAATGGTAATTGGAGAGCCTTGTTATCATCTAATTATCATTATCTTGCTCTATTCACAACCAAAGTGTAGGCCTGACCTTAGTCCTGATACTCTCAGGACTAGTGGTCATGTCTTGGAATGCATTCAATTCTTCAGCCAGCTAAGCAACACCATCTACAAAATACAGGTCCATCAGCTGTTGGTGTTACTACAGGATCCCAAGGTCTGTTCCACTATGGGTTTCATCATAATGAAATTAATAGCCAGGGAAGAAAGGGCATAGAGAGAATATGCCATCATCCTGATGATGTTGAAGGCATGCATGATGCCCAGGCTGGTCTTGAGGCAGCAGCTGGAATCACTGTAAGGATTTAAAGCTGTTAATAAACCATTCCAAGATACCATACTGCCCTGTAATGTATCAGAGTGATTTCAAATTGATATGACTGAAAGCCTTTTTGGGATCAATGAGTTGATTTTTGACACTCCCAGCATTAGACTCCCAGTTATTAACTGAAATAACCATGCCACAAAATTTCTTATTTCAAACAAAATTTTTTACTGTACAAGAGTTACAAAGCAAATATATTTTGCAAATGCTTTCACCCAGATTTCCACTGCACAAATGGTGAAAATTCCCGAAAATCAGATGTCCCACTAATGAATGTATCATTCTTGATGTTTCTGGCTGGGGAATATTTGGGGAATGGCTCAGACTTTATGCAGGAGGGGACCATGGAGACCATTCAAGATGTCCATCCCACTCAGTCCCATTTTGGTATCCTCATTGTGTGGACCCTGGAGTTTTCAGAGAAGAGCAGATCAAAGCATGCCTGTTGATTTTGCATTTTATTTGAGATAGCCAACATCATGTTTCCAGGGCATTTTTGGAGGAGGTGTCAAATATCCTTCAGGGGCATCAAGCACCCTTTGAAAGCTATAGAGTATAACTTAGGGATTGTTCTAAGTACACATGAACGTGCCTAAGAAAGTGTGCAAACCCAGTGGAGCTATCAAATTGTTCAAGAAATATCAAATGAGCAAATCTGAATAACAAAAGGGGTGAAGACACAGGTTGACGAGGTGGTTATGATGTGGGTACGTAGCATTAAATAGTAGGTATGGACTGGAGTTGGGTGAATAGGCATAGGGTGGCATTGAGGATATGAGGTGGCATTGGTGGTGGGTAGAGGAACATAGTGTGTGGCATAGGTGGTATGAGATGACCTGGGTTAACATAGATGGAGCATGGGGAATGTCTACGGGGGGAGATGGTATAAGGGGTGTATGAGGGATTCCTCAGCTACCACCTAGTGGACCCTGCAATTCTGGAATAAATACCTAACCTCCCAGGTCAGGTTTGCCAAACTAGGAAATGTCCAGTCTGTACATAACTGGTTTGGCAACAAAAACCAAGGCTTTAGATTTTAACGCTGAAATCTTAACGGACAACTTTCTGTTCTGTTTTTAACTCTTGAGCAATCTACTATCCATTACAATGTATGTTCTTTACTTCTCCAGTGACCAAATCATGATGTGGCACAGCTTTGCAAATTCATTTAGATTCTCCTCAGTTTCCCTACTGTTCCCCAACGTAAGTGATTTCCTGGTGTTCTTCCAATAGCATTTGGCCAGACAACCCTCCAATTCTCCTTGAGCACTTCATGATTGTGGACATTCCAGTTAGTTAGGGACCTTCAGCTCCTGGCAGGTTGTTTCCCCGATGTTTTAGTTCTAGACATAATTTTGTCTATTCCAAAGCTAAGTTTCAAGCTGATTAACTGTCTCTGTGAGAAAACAGACAAAAAAAAACTGAAACATAGACTGTATCACATCCAGAGATTTCTGAAGAAGGGTCCAGACCCGAAACTTCAGCTTTCCTTCTCCTCTGATGCTGTCTGGCCTGCTGTGTTCATCCAGTTCTACACCTTGTTATCTTAGACTCCAGCATCGGCAGTTCCTATTATCTCTGTATCACATCCATCTATCTATAGGACCCTCTTGAGATATCCGAGATAGAGATTTCAACTAATCAACATTAATTACCAAACTTTTCTTTTGATCTAAAGGGTAAATGAATTTTTTAAGACATTCCCTAGTTTACACTTCACCTTGAAATTATTTTGATCTGAGATCCAGATGAATGATTTAAACTCCTCATCTTTAATGAAGAGTCAGAAAGAGCTCACCCATTGTTCAGGGTTTTCCCAATTTCCAACTCTGACCTTGTCATGTAAATGTGGACCATCCGTTGAATGCTAGTTATCTTAGGATCTGTTTGCTAATGTGGGAACTTGCCACTGCCTTGTCAAGGACAAATAGGCATAGGCAACAAATTTTGGCCTTGCCAGCAACACCTTCATTCTATGGATGAAAGAAAGCAATGTAAAAAGAGATGAATGAGATAAAATACTCAATTTGTGGTGTAAGTTAAAATTGGGAAAAATAGAATCTTGGAAAGATTCTAAACAAAGTAGAAGAAAATAGATCAATGTCAAAATTAGAAAGAGAATTGTCAAGCAGCAAAGTTTGTAAGAACCTTTTTCTAAACACTAACATTGCCATAACCTCTACCCCATTAATTTACATACATATTCTAATGTGAGCCTCAAGGCTCTAATATGACTCTACCCTCACTCTTATTACTCCTTGACTTCTAAAACCCAATGTTACCATTGATATTAGACTCCAAGCACCTTCTACTCTTTTCTTGCTTTCAGCTCACCTGCAGTTTGCCCCTAGCTAACTCCTTCAATAGAGCAACCAGCATTCCTGTTAAACCGGAATATCAGAGGAAACAGAGTGGAGAATACATGATTGACTCAACTCCAGATGTTAAGGGCAATTAATATCACTACAGATTGTTCCAAAATGGTAAAATTTGTACTTATAAGATATTTGTAATAACTCAGGAAGCCTGATGGGAAAGGAGTATCATTTATTGCTCAGCGCAAAAAGAGAGCCATTACTCATGGAATATATAGGCTAGTCCCAGCCCAGGACAGACAGTTCTGCAGATGCATTGCTGGGTCTGCTTTATTTTTAATATGTTATGGAATTCAAGACCGTGCAAACATTTCATCATAGAATACAGATGGTTTCGTTGCAAGGGGCCTTCAGGCAGCACACAACAACTCCCACTCAGTAAAAACTGAAAGGACTGTGGATGCAATAACTCAAGAACAAAAACAGAATTTACTGGAAAAGCTCAGCCGATCTGGCAGCATCTGTGAAGAAAATAATCAGAATTAACGTCTCGAGTCCGGTGACCCTTCCTCAGAAGTTCTTCTGTTGTTAACTCCCACTCAGGCCAGGCAATAACATCAAACTTAGTTTCAGGCTCCATTCTTGCTTCTAGGCCCCAGTCTTCAAGCTCCTCATCCTCCAAGCGCTTAATTCAGTCTGATAGGACAGGAATGTCATTTCTTGTTGAACACCAAAATAGAGTCCTGACTTGTAGCACACATAGGCTAGTCCCAGCCTAGGCCAGATAGTTCTTCTGGCTCATCTCTGGGTCTACTATCTGTGTAGCCAATTAGAAATTTATATGAGTTCAAGTTGGGCAGGCCGTTTGCCGGTTACCAAGGGAACTCATACTTAGTGAGCTCCACAGGGAGATTAATGAGTGATTTTCTCATGGGCCTTGTAGGGGTTGTCACAATACCCCTCCACTTTCTGACCCCCAAAAAAGCCTCTGGCCAGTTTCTAATCCGACAAACTTTACAACGCCAGCTGTACATGCTTCAAGCAGTCAATTTTCTGCCATTGGAAACTGGTGAACCCGTTCAGTGGCAAGTTTTATGAAAAGGCCAGAACGCCAAAAGTTGTTCTGTGCTCCTGATAATCACGTAGGGAAGGCATTATGCAGATATGACCAATATCATGCCTATTTGACACTCAAAATTATTCCCTATTGGTCTTTACCTGCGGGCAAAATAATAGCAATTCAACTGTCACATTATAATAATCTGACATTGCATATATTATTCACAAGTATTAGAATTATTATTTTATATTTTGTATAATACTGGAAGGCATTTTTTTAAGCTTTTCTTTCTCATAAGAAGGGATTCTGGAATGAATTTCAGTTTGACTGCTAGACAGAAAATGAAGACTAACCACCTGTTTTACATTTCATTTTCCTTTCCTATTTCTCACTGGATGGACTATAAAAGGCACAGTCATTCCAGTACCATCCGTTGTCTGCCCAATGCTGAAAGAAAAATTCAACCCCCCATTGTTTGTTTTCTCAGACTCCGACACATCCAAGTCTAACAATCTACTCTGAAGTTCTTTGAAATTAAAGTTAGGCAAGTAAATAAACCATAATGGAGCTGTGTTAGCTTTGTGCATGTTAAGTGTGACTGAATGGAAATGTCAAGCTGAAAGTAAAGGTAGAATAAGCAAATCTCATTCTTGGAGAGATTCTGATGGAGATACTCATTGTCTTATAAATAGCCTGCATGGAGGCATTCCTTTCTGCTCAGTTATTTCATAATGATGAAGACTATGTAAAATGCATTGGATATCCTGGCACGAGTGCAGGGAACAGATATGGCTCTTTCTGTGCTGTATTGTCCTATTCAAATGCTAATTAAAATGCAAACACAGTAAATATTTTTCTTTGTATATGAACTAGGAGCAGAATTATTTTTTATTCATTTTATTCAGCTGTTGAAGCTGGGTCATTAAGTACATTCAAGGCTGAGATAAACAAATCAGTGAGGAAATCCAGGAGTATGGGGATAAGGCAGGAAGAAAAATGGTGAGAATTATCTGATCAGCCATGATCTCATTGAAGGGCAGAACAGATCTGATGGGCCAGATGGCCTTGTTCTGCTCTGATGTTTCATAGTCTAATGGTCTCAACTTACTTAACAAACATTTTTAAGAACTGTCTCTGCTTACAACAATACGCCTGATACCTGAAGAAGGAGTAAGGTTCTGAAAGCTTGTGTCTTCAAATAAACCTGTTGGATTATAACGTTGCGATTTTTGACCTTGTCCACCCCAGTCCAACACCAGCACCTCCACATCATAACAACTCCCACAGGCAACAATTTGGACATCCACAAAATAGTTCTTGCAGCAATCTTATAGCATAGGCACAAAACATTTTTTGTTTGGCAATATCACTAGTCTTTAATTATTGTGACTCATGCGTTGACATTTAGCATTAACTGTCAATGATGTTGCATTATTCATTTCAGCAATTCTATATGATCAGTTTATTATGTTATCAAAGGGAAATAATGCACTCAAATTGGTTCCTTTCCTAATTTGTTTGTTAAACAATTCCAACTGTAAATATTTTGTTTAATCACTCATGGGTCAGATATCCGGATATAATTTTGGAAGGCTTAGAGTTAGATCTTCTTCATGGAATCAGCAGCAGAGGTTGAGCTAAGCATAGAGGTCTAAAAATCTATAGAAATTTAAACCTTGTGATCAACATAAAAGCCCTTCACCCTACTTCCTTCATCTTCCTCCGTTCAGTCTCAGATCCTCATTCCATTCACCCTGAACATCTCACCACCCCCCTTACACTTCCTTCTCTCATTCCTTCATCTTCACCCAAAACATCCTCACCCATTATCCACTTTTTTGTACGATGCTCACAAGCCTTATTATGAACTATTAGCAGACATCTTTGTGGGCGTCTGAACTTAAGAATAAAATCAATGGAAAAGGATTCAACATTTATGTATAGTTCTCATTCTAGGCTGCATTTACAATATTGTGAAATCTGCTCCATCTTTTATTGAGCAAATGAGCTTTCTTTTTAACCCGTAAAATTTTTCCTCATTTACAATTTTGATTGGCTTACTTGATACTTGCAAATTAGCAGAAGTTAAAATCTGGCAGACATTGTGCAGGAAATACTTCACTTTCCAATTATAGTATTGTCATGTCTCACCTTAATGAACACAGACACTGTATCACTCATGCTATAGCATTTAATGATGAATTGTAAAGGAGGCCACACATTTTAATTAACTTTTAAACTCTTGCTGTTCCAATCAATAACTCATGCTTCCATGTAGCGGGTGTAAAACCTGATAGCTGCTAAAGCTCAATTGCCTGTGTGAAAATTATAAAAGAGTATTTGTGGCAGACTCTTAAAGAGCCCGCTACAATGTTAAATGGGTCATTAACAGGTGTGGGTATGGTTAGTGAATGCAATCTGTGCCCTTTCCTGCCCAAGCCCTTTCTTAATCAGCACAAAATGACATTGGGGGAAAAAGAATGGAGGCAGGACCTACTGCTGTCTGCTCAGCAACCAGTTTTGTCATCCTTCACCCACTTCACTAACAATGCCTCCATATTCCTCAGCAGAATGTGTGGACCTCCACTTGCAGATGGAGATTTGATCTAATGGTGTTTTTCTTTATTTTTGGTGCTCTCCCACATCTTGTAAACATCATTTCACATAAATCTAACACTGTGAGAACATCCTGAATGTTTTTCATCTTAGATGACAAATGTCAAATGCTTGATTTCTTTCTATCTTAAGAGCATTGCATGATGAATGTCAATTGTTTGATTTTATTTCAGAATCTAAGACCTTTGAATAAAATAGATTGCTACTTTTTTAAGCGAAAGCTCAACACGTATTCTAATATGTTGAGGCATGGACTGGAGGGATACAGGTTCACCCCATGGTGAATTCTCAACACAGATTGGTAAAGGAGATAAAAGCATTATTTCCAATTCAAAAACCAACTAAAATGCAACACTGGAAAGGGTTAATATGATATTTAAAATTAAAGTTAAATCCGCTTTGGCTTACATTAACATTACATTATTGTTGGTATTTCCGGTAATTCTTATGAAGTGCTGGGTCATAAAATACCATAGTTGCCAGATTTTGCAGTAAAGCCTGTATCAAGTGCAGCAGATAAAAGGAGAAGTTCTCTTCATTCAGGTCACCATTCCCACAGGAAAGTAAGGACTTGCCTAATTGGCTGCTGGCTTCTTTGGCGGTCTCTCTCCAGCAAGACAGAATGGTGGTGGTAACATGCAGGGGAGATAAACTGACATGCCACCATCAAAGATTTCCTGCCCATTGACTGCACTTCTTCAAAGCTGCCTGTGCTAACCTGATAATAATATTCCACCTAATGTTTTAGCTCGGTTCTGATGAAAAGTCATCACTCTGAAACATTGGACTCAACTTACCAAAAATCAGCTAAGTGTCAATTTTGACACATTAGAAGTAAAAGATATTTCTATATACATCTGGATGCTGTTCTGTTGCCCTAACGGTATTCAATCAGTATTACTTTTCCTTGTTAAATTTCATAATTCTCTTCACTCTTCTTCTTTTTGGATTTATTCATAATAAAGGTTTAAAAGTTTAAAAATGAGCCAAAAATATGTTTGCCTCAGTTTCTGTTGCTTTCAAGTTTGAGTCTGAAATACTGAATTTGGTTTAATATTGAATTTGGTTCACCAATTATGTTTAAAATCCACATCAATGTTAAAAGGTACGCAAAGCTTACATTCATATTGAGGAAACACTTAAATTAAAATTATAAAGGCTCATAATACAAACTGCAAAGAGTGTAGAAGCCTGCACCATAGTCATTAGGTTCTACTGCAGCACCAGCACAAACAAACTCTAGTAATTTAGATCATGACCTTGGGAAACAGAAATCAATCACTGAGCACGTGTAAGGAATAGGAGTTGGGAAGTGATTTGAGATTGTACAGAACATTGATGAGGGCTCTTCTGTAATACTGTCCAATTCTGGTCGCCCAGTTAGAGGAAGGATTTTATTAAGCTGGAGAGGGCTCAGAAGAAACTTACTGGGATGTTGCCGGGTATGGAAGGTTTGAGTTAAAAAGAAAGGCTGGGACTTTTTTCACTGGAGCGTAGGAGGTTGTGAGGTGACCTGATAGAAGTTTATAAAATAATGAGGGGTATAGATAGAGGTAATGATAGTTGTCTTTTCCCTATGATGGGGGATTTCAAGACTAGGGGGCACATTTTTAAGGTGAGAGGAGAGAGATTTAATAAAAGACTTGAGGGGCAAATTATTTACATAGAGATAGTAGGAACTGCAGATGCTGGAGAATCCGAGACAACAAGGT
>NC_063344.1:24547899-24573191 GCF_021869965.1 Rhincodon typus
CCGGACCCGAAACGTTAACTCTGTTTTCTCCTCCACAGATGCTGCCAGACCTGCTGAGCTTTTCCAGCAACTTTGTTTTTGTCATCAGAAGATAAATTCTGTAGATTCTCGTGTTAGCACCAATGAGCATCACACTGCACTATGCACACATCTATTGCACAATTTTTGTTTTTGAGCTAGTGATTCCTCGATTTACCCAATATAACTTTTTTTTATTCATCAGAATGTGGCATATTGGCATTTATTGTCCAAATGTTGTTACCCATGAGGAGATAGTAAAGACCTGCCTTCTTGAACTGCTGCAGTCCCAATGTTGTTGGTATACCCAGAGTTCTGCTAGAGAGAGAGTTCTAACATTTTAATCCAGCAATGAGAAGAAACAGCATTGTAAGTGTTGAAAGTATGGAACTACTAAAAGAAGACACATTTTGTTGAAGCTTTTCAATTTGCATTCATCTGGATAAATTGCAAGACATACCAAAGCAAAGGGAAAATAACATTTATACAATATGAGGGAAGAGTGCTATTTGGTTGGGAAGTGGATGCTGACTGGTAGAGGTGTCGTCATGGAGAGTAGAGCAGTTAATGATGGCTGACAGTTAACTGCCAAGTTTCGTTTAAATTTTAAACAAGGCAGGTTGACTCTGCTTGGTCAAGACATTGTCCTAAGAAACAAACCAGAGTTGTCTGTTTTGTTGAGTTCAAACAGGTGCATTTTGTGTACTTGTTCTTTCTGCCTCAAATATTTGAACAACAGGAGCAGCTAGCTGCAATAGGGTTACCTATGCCGCTACCACACGGAAGCACACAAGTAGTGTTTGCCATGAATGGGATGCTATCACAAGTCCATAAAATGTTCTTCCTATCATACAAATGAATAATGTGATATATGTAATTCAGCGCCTGCATAATGCTAGGTATATACGCCATGGATTGTATTGAGCAGCACATCCCTTCAGCTATTTGCAAAAGTAAGGTACTAATTGTATCCAACCAATCCACACTTGCAAAACTTATAACATGTTAGGGGTGATTCTGGAATTGGACAGTATTTGCTAACTAATCCTGAATGTGCAAAGGATTACTTCTGACAATCAATTTAGCATTGTCAGTTGGGCTCACAGCATGGCACACTTGCGTGTACTGGAAGCTATGTATATTAATTCACAAGGTTCTGTTCTTTACAGTAAGAAGAACATGCACACCTTCCAGCAGTGCTGGTGTGACCGCCACTGGCTAGGGCACCCTTGGTGGACCATAGAATGGCCATGAAGGAGGACTCCAATCTTGTAACCATGTGAGAAGATAAAATGCCAAAAGGGGAAAAAATAGCCATTAATACACTACATGATTGAATTAATTGGAAACCCTGTATGTGCTGAGTTACTGGAAATTCTCTGCTGGCAATATCCCATGGTAGTGGGAAGATATTAAGCTTAAATCCTAATACCTGTTGTCACTTTTTTTCCATGATCCGTCTCCTTCCGATCTCCAAAGATCTGGTGAAAAAAATCTGGCTGATTAATTGTTTCCTTAAGTTTTGAGCTTAGTTTGTTTTATTACAAGACAATATTTTATTTATTGGGTTCCTAACCTGCCAATAACATGGTCCTAATTACTTTACATTAATAATACCTGCCAAACTGCAATGTTGTATCCTTTCTGTAGAAATATATATATTGGAATTGGCAAGGTCATGAGCCAGCAAATTACTCCCTCTGCTGAATAAATAAAATGGTCAGGCTGAATAATTTATCAGTGTTCTGAAACTGGTTTGGTCAAGTACACAGACCATCTGTGATGGATGTAGATATTTTGTTAATTATTTAAATCGGTTGCATGAATAATTTACGATAAAGCAACAGTTGGGTATCGTATAAAATAATCACATTGATTTGTGGGATGTAGTGTATCAGTCCCTGAGCAGAATAATTGCCAAATGTTAGAATTCTGAGCTGCAACGCTTGTTTTTTAAAGTTGCTCAGTTGCTTAGCGAGAAGTTCTCTGATGACACATATGAGTTATGTCCTTTAGTACATCCTTGTACCTTACTAGGGAGCAAAAATACAGCCAAATGTCATTGAGGCTGCTTTTTAAACAATTCCAGAATTTTTGCTTCCATCATATTCTGTCATAAATGTATTGATCATTTTGCAGCAGTTGGCAGACATGATGTGAGATTTACTGCCCAAAGTAGAAGCAGACACAATAGGAAATTCAAAAAGGAGTTTAATAAATACTTTAAAAGCAAAGATCTGAAAGGCTCTGAGGAGCGAAACTAATTGGCTACATCCTTCAAATAATCTACACAGGGATGATGGGCTGAATTACCTTCTTCCCCACTCTATCACCTATGATTCTCTTGAAATATATGAGATATGCATATCCTGTGTAATGTTAATAAGTAACTTTTCCTTTATTGTTACAGGGCTTTTTTCTACATTCATCTTTCTGTACCCATGTACATTTTTGCTAGTTATTGTTCCTGATATCAAGACTGTTCAGAAATAAGTGTCCATTTTACGAATTTTGGAAAAGATCAATGTTTCACACATGATTTTCTATTCAAGATGGGTAGAGATGGAATGTTCTAGACCACCTGCCCTGAATTCCCAATGTTCTCTTGCCTGAATCTGTACCGCATGTATTATATATAATAGACACTGTAGGGATTCAGGCATCAGCATATTGGAAATTCAGATTTTTATCGGGCGGAAGGTGTAGGGGGAGTGGCAGCCCAAGGTGAAACATCTATCTGCCTCCTTTCTCCCACATCCATCATTCCGTAAACCCTATTCTGCCCAACATTTCTTGGCTATGACCTGGATCTTCTGCATCTCAGATTCCTTTTGTCAGAAAAAGCAGCCACCTTAGTGGCATTGCTTGGAATGCAGACAGTTTACGATCCAGTGGCCTTAGTTCAGGAGCAGGCCAGCCAGTGCCCTATGGTCGGCTCGTGATTTGGAGGGCCTTTCCAAAAAGAAGCCCTCGGGTCTATTTCTGACTCTCCATGCGGCATGCAAGACCCCACTGCCATTGCAAGATTCCATCTATTGTGTACAGTTCTAGGAAGGATGTAAAGACACTAAAAATAGTGCAAAAAGCTTTACAAGAATAATTCCAGGGATGAGTCACTTCAGTAAATGGCCAGAAGCTGGGTTTGTCCTTCCCAGAAAAAGTTGGAAGGAAATTTGATGGAGATGTTCAACATCATGAAGGGTGTGGACAAAATCACCAGGAAGAAACTGTCCTGATTGGTGAGAGGTTTGAGAACCAGACTCTAATTAATGGTCAAAAGAACCAAAAGTGATAAGAGGCAATCTGTTTTCTTTTCCCCCATGGTTATGATCTGGAATATACCACTGGAATGTGTGGTAGAGGTAGATCAATCATGGCTTTCCAAAGGGAATTGGGTAAGTACTGATTCTAATGGGTATGGTGGGATAGTGGGACTAGCTAAATTACTGTTGTAGATGGCTGGCATAAACTCAATGAATCAAACCATCCACTGATGTCCAGTCCCTCAGACAGGAATGTTCCCTCCCATTGGTGGAACACATCAGCGGTCAAGGACATTCAGCCTCAGATTTTCAGGCAAACATCGGCTGACGTCGGGATACACAACAACGCAGAGCTGCTGAGCAGAGGCTGATAGCCAGGTTTGATACTCATGAGGATGGCCTCAACCGTGATCTTGGGTTCATGTCGCACTACAGGTGACCTGATACACTAAACGCTCTTGTCACACGTGCGCGCGCGCACACACACACACACACACACACTCGCATGCTCTGTCTCAAGCGCACTCTCTCTCTCTCTCTCTCTCACACACACACAGACTCACACATAGACACACACACACACTCACACACACAAACATATAAATCTATGGGGTGAATTTGCACTTGCAGATTTGTAATTGCAGACACATTCTATTTTGTTCAAAAAGCACACAATTTGTATATAGTCGATGTGGCATTTTATAAATTCCTACTTTGGAAATAAAACTAGTCTGACTCCAAATTTCCTGGTATACTGATAAAACCTTTAGTGACTTGGAAGAAATTCTGGGATTCGCATATCAATCCTCTCTAACTGATTAAAGATTTAACAACCATCTTAGGTTTGTTCAACACATTCGCATCAGTTCTATGACCCTTTGATCTTTTGCTTATAAGTTCTGTGTCTGATGCAACCTCTCTCACTGACATCTGAAGAAGGCTCAAGACTCCAAAAGCTTGTGTCTTCAAATAAATCTGTTGGACTATAACTTGGTGTTGTGTGATATCTGACCTTGTCCACACCAGTCAAACACTGGCACCTCCACATCACAGCCCCTCAATCAGGCACTGATTATATTCAATTGAGGGCCCTCCTTCAGGAGGTGACACGTAGCTCACAGAGACCACCCTGTGTCATTAATTGTCCTTCCCACCTCCAAACTTATCATCAGTAAGAGCAGAAAATTCCACCCAATATAGATCTGAATTCCCAACATTCCGATGCCTGAATCTCTGCAGCATCTACTACATATAGTACATACTGTACAGATTCAGGCAAGAAGATATTTGGAATTCAGGACTGGTGGCTGAGGACGTCCCATCTTCATCCATCTTGGATCGAAAATCGTGTGGGATACACTGACCTTTCCCAAAATTCCGAAAATGGAGACTCATTTGTGAACAGGCTTGAGAACAAGAAAAGTAATTAGCAAAAATGTAAATGGATACAGGAAGATGAATGTAGGGAAAAGCCCTGGTAACGATAAAGGGCAAGTTACTCATCAATATTATGCAGGGTATCCTTCAATGCAGTAACAATTTTATGATTCTAATTCTGTCATGAAGCAAATATTGTCTGGATCTTGAGGATTCTGAAATTCCACAAGAAAGGCATGTGGTGGCTCAGTGGTAGCACTGCTGCCTTACAGCACCAGGGACCTGGGCTTGATTCCACCCCTAGCAACAAAAGGTTAACTAGGGAGAGAGTAGGGCTCCTTAAAGATCAGCAAGACCACCTATGTGTGGAACTGCAGGAGATGGGGGAAATACTAAATGAGGATTTTGCATCAGTATTTTCTGTGGAAAAGGATGTGGAAGATATAGAACATGGGGAAATAAATAGAGACATCTTGAAAAATTTCCATATTACGGGGAGGAGGTGCTGGATGGCTTAAAATGCATAAAGTTGGATAAATCCCTAAGACCTGCTCAGGTATACCTCAGAACTCTGTGGGAAGATAGGGAAGAGATTGCTGGGATATCTTGCTGAGATATGTCTATCATCAATAGACACGGGTGAGGTGCCAGAAGACGGGAGGTTGGCTAATATGGTGTCATTATTTAAGAAAGATGGTAAGGAAAAGTGGGGAAACTATAGACCAGTGAGCCTGACATCAGCGGTGGACAAGTTTTTATTTTATTCATTTTGTGGGATGTGGGCATCACTAAATAGGCCAGCATTTCTTGCCCATCCCTAGTTGCCCTTGAGAAGGTGGTGGTGAGCTGCCTTCTTGAACCGTTGCATTCCTCCTGCTGTGGGTTGACCCACAATGCTATTAGGGAGGGAGTTCCAGGATTTTGACCCAGCGACGGTGAAGGAACGGCGATATATTTCCAAGTCAAGATGGTGAGTGACTTGGAGAGAAACTTGGAGGTGGTGGTGTTCCCATATATCTGCTGCTGAGATCTACATATATCTATGTATAGATCTGTATATATCTTCCTTCTAGATAGAAGTGGTCGTGCATTTGGAAGGTGCTATCTGAGGCTCTTTGGTGAATTTCTGCAGTGCATCTTGTAGATAATACACACTGCTACTACTGAGCGTCGGTAGTGGAGGGAGTGAATGCTTGTAGATGTAGTGCCAAACAAGCGGGCTGCTTTGTTCTGGATGGTCTCAAGCTTCTTGAGTGTTGTTGGGGCTGCAGTCATCCAGGCAAGTGGGGAGTATTCCATCACACTTCTGACTTGTGCCTTGTAGATGGTGGACAGGCTTTAAGGATTCGGGAGGTGAGTTACTCACCACAGTATTCCCAGATTCTGGCCTGTTCTTGTAGCCACTCTGTTAATGTGGTGAGTCCAGTTGAGTTTCTGGTCAATGGTAACCCCCAGGATGTTAATAGTGGGGGATTCAGTGATGGTAACACCATTGAATGTCAAGGGGCGGTGGTTAGATTGTCTCTTATTGGTGATGGTCATAGCCTGGCGTTTTTGTGGTGCGAATGTCACTTGCTACTTGTCAGCCCAAGCCTGGATATTGTCCAAATCTTGTTGCATGTGAACATGGACTGCTTCAGTATCTCGGGAGTCACAAATGGTGCTGAACATTGTGCAATCATTGGCGAACATCCCCACCTCTGACCTTATGATGGAGGGAAGGTCATTGATGAAGCAGCTGAAGATGGTTGGGCCTAGGACACTACCCTGAGGAACTCCTGCAGAGATGTCCTGGAGCTGAGATGATTGACCTCCCACAAGCATGACCATCTTCCTTTGTGTCACATATTACTCCAACCACCGGAGCGTTTGCCTCCTGATACCCATTGATTCCAGTTTTGCCAGGCCTCCTTGATGCCACACTCAGTCGAATGCAGCCTTGATATCAAGGGCTGTCACTCTCACCTCACATCTGGAATTCAGCTCTTTTGTCCATGTTTGAACCAAGGCTGTAATGAGGTCAGGAACTGAGTGGCCCTGGGGGAACCCAAACTGGGCGTCACTGAGCAGGTTATTTCTGAACAAATGCTGCTTGATAGCACTGTTGATGACACCTTCCTCACCTTCCTGATGATCGAGAGGAGACTGATGGGGCGGTAATTGGACGGGTTAGATTTGTCCTGCTTTTTACGTACAGGACATACTTGGGCAATTTTCCGCATTGTTGGGTAGATACCAGTGTTGTAACTGTACTGGAACAGCTTGGCTAGGGGAGCGGCAAGTTCTGGAGCATAAGTCTTCAGTGCTATTGCCGGAATGTTGTCAGGGTCTGTAGCCTTTGCAGTATCCAATGTCTCCAACTGTTTCTTGATATCACGTGGAGTGAATTGAATTGGCTGAAGACTGGTATCTGTAATGCTGGGGACCACTGGAGGAGGCTGAGATGGATTGTCCACTCAGCACTTCTGGCTGAAGATTGCTGCAAATGCTTCAGGCTTATCTTTTTCACTGATGTGCTGGGCTCTTCCATCATTGAGGATGGGGATATTTGTGGAGCCTCCTCCTCCTCCAGTGAGTTGTTCGAGGGAATCCTGAGGGACAGGATTACGTGTATTTGGAAAGGCAAGGACTGATTAGGGACAGTCAACATGGCTTTATGCGTGGCAAATCATGCCTCACTAACTTAATTGAATTTTTGAAGAAGTACCAAAGAGGATTGATGAGGGCAGAGCGGTGGACATGATCTACATGGACTTCAGAAAGGTGTTCGACAAGGTTCCTCACGGTAGACTGGTTAGCAAGGTTAGATCATATGAAATACAGGGAGAACTAGCCATTTGAATGCAGAACTGGCTCAAAGCTAGGAGACAGAGGGTTGTTGTGGAGGGCTGCTTTTCAGACTGGAGGCCTGTGACCTGTATGCCACAAGGATCGGATCTGGGTGCACTGCTTTTTGTCACTTATATAAATGATTTGGATGTGAACATAGGAGGCATAGATGGTAAGTTTGTAGGTGACAACAAAATTGTAGATGTAGTGGACAGTGTAGAAGGTTACTTCAGTACAGTGCGATCTTGATCAGATAGGCCAATAGGCCGAGGATTGGCAGACGGAGTTTAAGTTAGGTAAATGCGAGGTGCTGAATTTGGGAAAGGCAAATCAGGACAGGACTTACACACTGTGTTGCTGAACAAAGAGAACTTGGAGTGCAGGTTCATAGCTCCCTGAAAGTGGAGTCACAGATAGTTAGGATAGTGAAGAAGGCATTTGGTATGCTTGCCTTTATTGGTCAGTGCATTGAGTATAGGAGTTGGGAGGTCATGTTGCGGCTGTACAGGACATTGGTTAGGCCACTATTGGAATACTGTGTGCAATTCTGGTCACTCTGCTATAGGAAGGATGTTGTGAAACTTGAAAGGATTCAGAAAAGATTTACAAGGATGTTGCCAGGGTTGGAGGGTTTGAGCTATATGGAGAGGCTGAACAGGCTGGGGCTATTTTCCCTGGAACATCGGAGGCTGAGGGGTAACCTTATAGAGGTTTATGAAATCATGAGGGGCATGGATAGGGTAAATAGACAAGGTCTTTTCCCTGGGGTGCAGGAGTCCAAAACTAGAGGGCATAGGTTTAAGGTCAGAGGGGAAAAATTTAAAATGGACCTAAGGGGCAACTTGTTGACACAGAGGGTGATGCATGTACAGAATGAGCTGCCAGAGGAAGTGGTTGGAGGCTGTATAATAACAACATTTAAAAGGCATCTGAGTATGTGAATAAGAAGGGTTTAGAGAGATATGGGCTAAATGATGGCAAATGGTACTAGATTTATTTCGGATATCTGGTTGGAATGGATGAGTTGGACCAAATGGTCTGTTTTTGTGCTGTACACCTCTATGAATCTATGACTGTCTGTGTGGAGTTTGCACGTTGTCCCACATTGTGCAGGGTTATGGGGTGGGTTTGAGTTGGATGCTCTTCAGAGGGTTTGTGTGGACTCGATGGGCTGAATGGCCTCCTTCTACATTGTAAGGATCCTATGAAAGATTCCTTTATTTCAACAACACTTGCATTTTGTAAGTGGCAGAGGGACAAGCAACTCTGAAAGAGCAAATTGTTTTCATCTGCACAATGCAATTACTGAAATATCGGAGGCAAAATTTACCAGGAAATAGAATCGCTTTTCAAAGCTTAATGTGGGTGTACTGAGTGACATGTCTCTTAAATGGGTAACTACAGCACATAACACTTGTTAACTGGTATGTATGCTACAATTATGAGGGAAGGGCAGTTGTACCAAAGCTTTGACTGTCTTCTAAGTGTCTAATTGTATCCATCACTTCAGAGACAGCTTCCTGTTTGTCTTCCCATATCAGATGTATTTAATGAATTTAATTAGAACCTCTGGGTCTTGTCCTGCATCTGTACTGGCTTTCTCATTCTGTCACCTGTACAGTATGCATCACAGTGTCATGCTCACATTAATCTGTAAATCCGTCAATTCAGAGTAATTCAAGAACATTCTGATATCTTGTGTCCAGATCCTATCAATAACTTTTAGTGCAGTAAAGACATCATCACTGCATTGAAAAGCTCTGCCGATACTTTGATACACTCCCTTAGCAGCCTCTCAGTAATATCTAATATATTGATGTAATTGCATCAACACACTCAATAAATGCACACATAGAAAGAAATAACTTGCACCTTTTATAAAATAGTCCGGGTGCATCAATTAAAAAATTGTAAACAAATGTACATTATGTGATTAATGGGAATATAAACATGGATGGTGACATTGTATATGGGTTTGGGGCTACCTGAAAGCATTAACGTTGAGGAGTGCCATAAGCACCACCTACTATGATGATGTCCTATGGAATTGTGGGCAGAACATCAATGTAACTTGTAGCTTGTTGCTAACATGCAATAAACTACTTCTTGTTCAATTCAAGAGACTTGTCTAGTCAAATCAGGAGGCAACTTTCCTCAACAACAATGGACCAAGCAAGCCCTGTAGATCCATGCACTGAAAAAGGATGATAACAGCAAAACTATGACTGGATGAAATGCAGACTCAGTTTAACTGCACATATAATTACAGTCTGTGTCAAATGGAGTCCAGAACAGTGTAAGCAAGTGATGTAGACCCCATTTTAGATTCAAAATAGCCCACATAGCACCGAAAATACAGCCACCATATATTGCCGCCTATAATTTGTAAAATGGTCATAAAGTTGTCTTGTATCATAATTTCAGTCAAGTAGCCTCATAACAGACTTAAAGGAAATAATTAGTTGAATTATATAGTTCAGTTCTTGTTCTGTAATTGCTTCTAATTTAAAATTATCTTCTGCAGAATTCACCACTTGGTCAAGCATACACTGCCTCACACACCATTAGAACTTACCTGCAGCTGAGTACGGTTGAATTCAGAGAGACTTGTGCATATGTGACTTTGTAGGATATTAAATTGAAAGGTATGCATTACAGCCTACTGTTTTAATTTTATTCAGTTGTAGAGTTATTTGTGTAGCTTCTTGGCTCAGACCTCAGAAAGAGTGTACACAATTAGCATATACCAACTGTTAGTGTGCTGATACCATCTGTACTTCCAGCATTAGCCACTATTTGTATTTTTATTTTGTAAGTGTGCTATCAGCATGAATAAAGCTCTATTTGGGAGCTTGGACACTCGGACATCCGAGTCAGTGGTTTGGGAGAGAAATGAGCTGAGTGTGCAGCAATTTGAAGGACAGCATATTTTCATCAGCACATTGATAGAATAAGGGAGAGGAAAAATTCAGTGTGGTGTTTTCTAGTTTTGTCTGCAGGACAGTCTATTTTTCAAATAGGATTATTAAAATATGAGCAGAGGTGTCAGAGGAGTGAAGCATTTTATTGCTCTGACAAATGGCAAATAACCAGATAAACCTTTTGGGTTGCATGCATGGTGATTAAGCCATTGCACTGTGCACAATTTAGTGGATCTGGCTGCTTCTAAATTTCAATGATTTCATCAAGTTGAATATCAGGTAGAATTATCAATCATAACCTTGTGTGCAAAGCATGCATAATGTAGAGGATCCTCACTCTCATATTGTGTTACATAACTTTAAATGCTTATCATGGATACCCATGAAGCAGTGAGTTACATATCACAACAGCAACCTGGAAGTGCTGGTATCCCTACCCTTGCATTCAGAACTTGCATTCATTTTCCAAAACATATTCTTCAATGTAATGGGATGTGTAATACATGGGTTTAATACCATATACTAATAGCTAGACGGCATTATCAGTGATGCCACATTAAATTGGATCACATGCATCTGTGACCTATGAAGTCCTGCTCAACCGTGCCTCTGCACATCATGCAAATAGTTCATACATGTTCACCACTTTGCATGAGTTTGGTGTACACTCATGATTTGTCTAACCTCCCAAAGTCTGCTTGTGATATTAGTAGACAATGACAGCAGTGGTGTGCTGCTTGTGACTGGTTTACAAAGGATCCCAGCTGACCCTGAGAAAGGGGGCAAGAGTCTGGCACAACACACTTGAGGGAAATGCCCACAGCAATAACTGCACTAGTTCACCATTACCAGAGCTCCATGACAACCAACCAGATGTGCACAAACCATCATACTTCACTTTGGAGAAAGTAGCATCACTGAGTTCATTGAGAGAGGGCAAACTTTGGGCACATTCAGAAGCACAACGAGGTTCAGGTCATTGAGTTCCTACAAACAGTAGATGTGCCAACAATATTTTAAGTAGACAAGGATTTGGTGAAGAAGCCTCTGAATATGGAGAGGTCATGACATTTATGGAATCATACAAGTTTCAATGGTAGGCCCTCATAGATGAAGGAAAATTCAATATGTGTATCCAGGTACCTATTCTATCATGAATTTTGCTTCATTTACTAATAAATTCCAAACAGTTAAGTGCATAGAATGGTGCATGGTCAGTGTGGCTACAAGAACTAAATAAATGATTTGGATGTGAACAAGGATGTACGGTTAGTAAGTTTGCAGATGACACCAAAATTGGAGGTGTAGTGGACAGTGAAGAAGGTTACCTCGGACTACAATAGGATCTTGAGCAGATGGGCCAATGGGCCAAGGTGTGGCAGATGGAGTTTAATTTAAATATATGTGAAGTGCTGCATTTTGGAAAGGCAAATCAGGGCAGGTCTAATACACTTAATGGTAATGTCCTGGGGAGTGTTGCTGAACAAAGAGACCTTGGAATGCAGGTTCATAATTCCTTGAAAGTGGAGTTGTGGGTAGATAGGATAGTGAGGAAGACATTTGGTATGCTTGCCTTTATTAGTCAGTGCATTGTGTATAGGAGTTGGAAGGTCATGTTGCAGCTGTACAGGACATTTGTAGGCCACTTTTGGAGTACTGTGTGCAATTCTGGTCTCCCTTCTATGGCAAGGATGTTGTGGAACTTGAAAGGGTTCAGAAAAGATTTACAAGATAGTTGCCAGGGTTGGATGGTTTAAGCTATGGTTTTTTGAGTAGATTTGTAACTCGAGTTGTGGATGTTGTGGTTGGTTGGCTCGCCGAGCTGGTTCGTTGTTCCACAAACGTTTCATTACCCTGCTGGGTAACATCATCAGTGCAGCCTCCAATGAAGAGCTGTTGTGTTTTCCCACCTGGTTTTTAAACCCTGGTGTCCGTTGAGCTGGATTACCTCACTTCCGGTTTCCTTCGCAGTAGACTATATATAGAGTCTAGCTCTACGTGTTTGCTGATGGCCTTCTTAGTGGAGAACCAGGCCTCTAGAAATTCCCGTGCTTGTCTCTGTTTGGCCTGTTCCAGGATCCTGGTGTTGTCCCAATTGAACTGGTGGTTTTCTTTGTCCATGTGGATGGAGATGAGCGAGTATTGGTTGTGTCTTTTTGTTGCTAGTTGTTCGGGGACAAGGATAGACGATGCCTATTACACGAACGACAGCAGGAAGATACTGCATGCCCTAACACAGTCATCACACCACCTTACATCAAGAACACATCTGAACTGACCACAAGACTCCTATGACCACTGGGCATCAGAGTAGCACATAAACCCACATCAACCCTATGCCAACTGCTACCCCGAACCAAAGACCCATTACCTACTATGGACAGAACCAATGTTATATACAAAATTCCTTGCAAAAACTGTGACAAACATTACATTGGACAGACAGGAAGAAAATTAGCCGCAAGAGTACACAAACATTAACTAGCAACAAAAAGACATGACCAAAGTAAGGGTAAGTGTTCAATAAATTTTCTTAAACAGCTAAATTGGTGATAGAAATATCAGTCAGTGGGGTTAAGTGCTGCACTTGTGAGATGTGGGAGATCCACGATGTTTCTAGTGTCTCAGATGACTACATCTGCAGGAAGTGCACCCAATTGCAGCTCCTCACAGACCAGATGGAGAGATTGGAGCGGCAATTGGATGCACTTAGGAGCATGAGGGTGGTGGAAAGCGTTATAGACAGTACTTTTAGAGATGTGGTGACACCCAAGGAGTGGGCAGATAGATAGGTGACCGCGAGAAGGGACAGACAGCCAGTACAGGAATCCCCTGTGGTTGTCCCCCTCTCTAACAAGTATACCGTTTTGGATACTGTTGGGGATGATGACCTATCAGGGGATAATAGCAGCAGTAGCCAGACTGGTCACACCACGGCTGGTTCTGTTCTTAAAAAGGAAAGGACAAAGAACACTAGAGGAGCAGTTATAGGGGACTCTATAGTTAGGGGTACAAATAGGCGCTTCTGTGGACATAAAAGAGACTCCAGTATGGTATGTTGCCACCCTGGTGCCAGGGTCCAGGATATCTCCGAAAGGACAAAAAGCATTCTGAAAGGAGAGCTTCAACAGCCAGAGGTCATGCTACGTATTGGTACTAACAACAGGTAGGATGAATGACGAGGTCCTGCAGCTGTTCAGGGAGTTAGGTAGAAAGTTAAAAAGCAAGTCTTCCAAGGTTGTAATCTCGAGATTACTCCTGTGACAAGTTGCCAGTGAAGGTAGTAATAGGAAGATAGTACAGCTCAACATGTGGCTAAACAGATGGTGTAAGAAACAACACAGTGTGGAGCTGGAGGAACATAGCAGGCCAGGCACAGCATCAGAGGGGCAGGAAAGTTGATGCTTTTGGGTTGGAATCCTTCAGAAATGGGAGGGTGGGGGAGGGGGATGGGTGGTGGCAAGGAGGGAGCTCAGAAATAAATAGAGAGAGGAGGGATGGGGTTGAGGAAGGTAGGTGAGATGGTGATGGGTGAGTGCAGGTAGGGAATAGTGGGAATTGGTCAGTAAGGTGAGAGGAGAAGGTAGGTGGGAGAGAAGATGGACAGGTTGTGTCAGGTCAAGGAGGTGGGAATGAGAGGGAAGGTTGGTCATGGGATGAGGCTAGGGGTGGGGAGATTTTGAAACTGGTAAAATTCACATTTAGGCCATTATCCTGTAGGCTCCCAAGATGGCACCTGTACAAGAAGGACGAGTTGCATCTAAACTGAAGGGGCGCAAATATTTTGGCTGGAAGGTTTGCTGGTGTCACTTGGGAGGATTTAAACTAGCTTGGCTGGGCACTGGGAATCAAAGCAAAGATGAATTGACTGAAAGGGAACTAGAGAATAGGGCCAGTAAGACTCAGAGGAAGAGCAGGCAGGGTGTGGTTGCTGATAAAAGTGGGTGTGATGGACTGAAGTGCATCTGTTTCAATGCAAGAAGTATAACAGGTAAGGCAGATGAATTTAGAGCTTGGAATAGTAGTTGGAACTATGATGTTGCTATTACAGAGGCTTGGTTGGGGGGGACAGGATTGGCAGCTTAACATTCTAGGGTACAGATGTTTCTGGCAGGATAGAGGGGGATGTAAAAGGGTGGGGGAGTTGCACAGGTTGTTAAGGAGAATATCACAGCTGTACTGTGGGAGGATACCTCGAATGGCTCATACAGAGAGGCAATATGGATAGAGCTCAGGAAAAGGAAATGTGCAATCACAATGTTTGGGGTTTAGTATAGGCCTCCCAGAAGCCAGTGGGAGATAGAAGAACAAATTGTAAGCAGATTTTGGCAAGATGTGAAAGTAACAGGGTTGGTGTTGTGGCGATTTCAATTTCCCATATATTTACTGGGACTCACTTAGTGCTTGGGGCACGGGTGGGGTAGAGTTTGTAAGGAGCATCCAGAAGGGCTTCTTGAAACAGTATGTAGATAGCCCAACTAGGAAAGGGGCAGTACTGGACCTAGTATTGGGGACTGAGCCTGGCCAGGTGGTTGACGTCTCAGTAGGGGAGCAGCCCGGTAACAGTGATCACAATTCAGTAAGCTTTAAGGTACTGATGGATAAAGATAAGTGCAGTTGTCAGGTGAAGGTGCTAAATTTGGGGAATCTAATTGCAACAATATTAGGCAGGAACTGAAGAATGTCGATTGGAGGCTGATGTTTGAGAGCAAATCAATATCTGGTATGTGGGAGGCTTTCAAGTGTAAGTTGCTGGGAACTCTGGCATGTTCCTTTAAGGATGAAGGATAAGCATGGCAAGTTTAGGGAACCTTGGATAATGAGAGATATTGTGAGCCTAGCCAAAAAGAAAAAGGAAACCTTTGTCAAGACTAGGAGGCTGGGAACACATGAAGCAAGGGTGGAACACAAGGAAAGTCGAAAGCAACCTAAGCAAGGTGTCAGGAGAGCTAAAAGGGGTAATGAAAAGTCATTTGCCAACAGGATTAAGGAAAATCCCAAGGCTTTTTATACATATAAAAAGAGCAAGAGGGTATCTAGGGAGAGGGTTGGCCCACTCAAGGACAGGGAAGGGAATTTATGTGTGGAGCCAGAGGAAATGGGCAAGGTATTAAATGAGTACTTTGCGTCAGTATTCACCATAGAGGAGAACTTGGTGGATGATGAGTCTGGGGAAGGTGGGTAGATAGTTTGGGTTATGTTGAGATCAAAAGGGAGGAGGTATTAGGGGTCTTGAAAACACTGAGGTAGACAAGTCCCCAGAGCCTGATGGGATATACCCCAGAATACTGAGAGAGGCAAGGGAGGAAATTGCTGGGGCCTTGAGAGAAATCTTTGTATCCTCACTGGCTGCAGGGGAGGTCCCAGAGGACTGAAGAATAGTTAATGTTGTTCCTTTGTTTAAGAAGGGTGGCAATGATAATCCAGCTAATTACTGGCCTGTGACCCTTACGTCAGTGGTAGGGAAATTATTGGAGAGGATTCTTCAAGACAGGATTTACTCCCACTTGGAAATAAGTGGGCATGTTAGCGAGAGACAAAATGGTTTTGTGAAGGAGACGTCATCTCTCACTAACTTGGTTCAGTTTTTTGAGGAAGTGACGAAGATGATCGATGAGGGTAGCAGTGGGTGTTGTCTACATGGACTTCAGTAAGGCCTTTCACAAGGTCCCTCATGGCAGGCTGATATAAAAGGTAAAGTCACACAGGGTCACAGGTGAGTTTGCAAGATGGATAAAAAACTGGCTCGGTCATAGAAGACAGAGGGTAGCAGTGGAAGGGTGCATTTGTGAATGGAGGGCTGGGACTAGTGGCATTCCTCAGGGATCAGTGTTGAGACCTTTGCTATTTGTAATATATATAAATGATTCGGAGGAAAATGTAACGGTTTTATTAATAAGTTTGCCGATGACACAAAGGTTGGTGGAATTGAGGACTATCAGAGGATACAGCAGGATATAGATTGGTTGGTGACTTGGGCAGAGACATGGCAGAGGGAGTTTAATCCAGAAAAATGTGAGGAACGTCTAATCCAGATGGAAAATATCCAGTAAATGGCCGAATCCTTAGGAGTACTGATAGGCAGAGGGATCTGGGTGTACAGGTACACAGGTCACTGAAAGTGGCAAAGCAGGTGGAGAAGGTAGTCAACAAGGCATACGGCATGCTTGCCTTCATCAGCCGGGGCATTGGGTTTAAAAATTGCCAGGTAATGTTGCAGCTTTATAGAATATTAGTTCGGCCGCATTTAGAATATTGTGTTCAATTCTGGTTGCCACACTACCAGAAGGATGTGGTGGCTTAGGAGAGGGTACAGAAAAGATTTCCCAGGATGTTGCTTGGTATGGAGGGCATTAGCTATGAGGAGAGGTTGGAGAAACTTGGGTTGTTCTCACTGGAACGATGGAGGTTAGGGGGCAACTGATAGAGGTCTACAAGATTATGAAGGGCATGGACAGACTGGACAGCCAGAAGCTTTTTCCCAGGGTGGAAGAGTCTGTTACCAGGGGCCATAGGTTTAAGGTGCGAAGTGCAAAATTTAAAGGTGCTGTACAAGGTAAGCTTTTTACACAGAGGGTGGTGGGTGCCTGGAACTTGCTGCCGGGGGTAGTAGTGGAAGCAGATACGATAGTGACTTTAAAGGGCGTCTTGACAAATATATGAATAAGATGGGAATAGAGGGATACGGTCCCCAGAAGGGTAGGGGGTTTTAGTTGTGACGAGCAGCATGTCGGTGCAAGCTTGGAGGGCTAAAGGGCCTGTTCCTTTGCTAGAATTTTCTTTGTTCTTTCTTTGTTCTAGTTTAGGTTTAGTGTAGTTTGGCCATACAGACTTGATGGGCCAAAGGGTCTCTTCTGTACTCTATGATTCTATCCTATGAAACATGCTGGATTATGAAGGAACCTGAGAAGACAGACATTGCATGGATCATCCCTGGCTGGGAAATCTAGAACACAAGGGCACAGCTTCAGGATAAAGGATCACAAGAACATTCAAAATTAAAAAAATAGAAACAGCAGTAGACGATTCTGTCCCTCAAACTTGCTGTGCTATTCAATAAGATCATGGTTCTGCAGAAGGTCGCTTGACTCAAAATGTTAACTCTGATTTCTCTCCACAGATGCTGCCAGATCTGCTGAGCTTTTCCAGCAATTTCCGTTTTTGTTTCTGATTTATAGCATCCGCAGTTCTTTTGGCCTTTATTAAGATCATGGCTCATCTGATCTTGGCCTTAACTCCACTTTCATAGATGTTTCCTATGAGCCTTGACTCCACTGTATGTGAACAAACTAGCTCTACTTCGTCTATCTCCTCTGCTCTCTCTAGGTGGATAATTCTAAATGTTATTGAACCTCTGAGAGAAGAAATCTCTGCTCATTTCTGACTTAAATGGGAGATCCTTTATTCTGAGATTATACACTCCCTAGCTGTAGATTTCCTCACGAAGGAAAACATCCTCTCAGCATTTACCCTGTCAATCATTTAGAAATAAAATGAGGAGAAATTTGTCCACTCAGAAGATTGTTTAGAATTCTCTGCCCAAGACAGATGTGGAAGTTCAATCATTTTGTGTGTTCCAGACTGAGGTTAATATATTTTTGAACTCCAAGGAATCAAGGGAAATGGTGACAGGAAAACAAGTTACATTGAGGCAGAAGATCAACGATGATCATATGTAATGGTAATTGGCTCAAGGGGCCCCAAAGTGTTCTCCTGCTCCTAATTCTTCCATTCTTATGAAAATAACAGAGGTTAAGGATGGAGCTCAGGATTTTTCCCAGCTTTTGCCTGCTCTGAAATTATAGGAAAATGATTCTTGCACTCTCACAATTGCCTAATCTAATATCATTCACTCCTTTAGTAAGCAGGAATGAGCCGAAAGTGTAAAGGTTGCACTGCAAGTGCCTTGATAGTGACTACCATTTCCATGACAGTGGTGGGGTATGGTTTATGAGAATATTGTTGCTATTATGCTTTGAGAGCACACTGTGATTATTATACCTTTGGATTCGTCCCTTCATGGATTCTTTCAAATGAGGTCTTGCTACATTTGGACATGGAATGCTTCAGTATCCACAGATTTGTCTCAGTTATGCTTCAGTTACAGCTGGCACTGATGAGACCACATATGGAGTACTGTGTACAGTGTTGGAACCTATATTTAAGGAAGGAGATAAATGTGTTGGCAGCAGTTCAAGAAGTTTTACTAGACTAACATCAGAAATGGGCAAATTGTCATATGACGAATAGTTAGACAGGGTTGGCTTATATCTGCTGGGGTTTAGAAGAGAAAGAGAGGACTTCATTGAGCATATAACATCCTGATTCTACAGGATGGATGTCTAAAGGATGATTACTCTAATAGTACAACCTAGGACAAGAGGTCCATTATATAAAAATAAGAGGTTTGCCTTTTCAGAATAAGTCAAACAGAATATTTTTCTCAGAAAATTTTTGGAATTAGCCTCCTCAAAAGACAGTGGAAGCAGTCTGAAAATTCTGAAGGCAGATGTAGATAGATTCTTAGTAAACAAGATGATGACAGGTTATTAGAGATAGGCAACAATGTGGAGTTGAGGGTACAATTGAATGGCACAGTGGACTCAAGGGGCCAAAGAACCTATGCTTGTTTCTCATTTGTACATTTATCTGTTCAGATGACTTAACAATGAATGCAGTCTGAAGAGATTCTATAGATGTCTGGTGTGTGCAATTAGCTTATTAATCTCTCCAGCTATCAAGTTGACATAAATAATACAGTACAAATTGTTTCTGTGTAAGCTTAATTTTTCTTCAGCTTCCAAAACAAGTCGGCAGTGTTCCAGATAGAGATTGACTATGGAACTATTTATTTTTATTTAGAATGTTTTTATTATGGGAGTCCAATCAAACACACTGGGAGGTATCGAAGAAAAATCATTCAAGGAACATTGAGTTCTAAGGCCATTCTGCCAACAAGGCGAATGATGAATGTGAACTGAGAAGTTACTTAGCTTCAGGGACACTTTAACCTTAATTATTCTATTGTTTTAATCAACATTATTTACAAGAAGTACACTGTGTTATATACAAATTACATTTTTCCCTTGCTTTTGATGCTTATGGGTTTCCCAGTGCAGAACGTAACTCAGCTTTTTACGTGGGGTGTCTGTCATCAACTCATACATCTTTCAAGAGAAATAGCTGACGGTAATCTTAACTTACTCAGTGCATCATTAATGTAATGACGTTGATCTTGATAATGGTGGGATTCAAAGATAAATGACTTTCAGAAGCTTTGTCAACCACCTTGTGAAATTGTTTTCCAAAAAGTGACTAAATGTAGTTCTGATAAAAGTGAAGGAGTGTGTAGCAGAGGCATACTTCATTCCAAATAAAACACATTTCAGTAAAATACTAGTCTCAGGAAAATTCCAGTTGTCACATTTAGACAAAAAAATCAAAACATGGCTGCTAAACAGTTCTGGGGATATCCCAAACAGATAACAGCTCCTTTTGTCATTACAGAAGATACAGTGAGAATTGTACATCCGACAAGCTAAAATGAAATCCAGTATCATCAGACCCTAGCCATGCAATCAGCGAGAGGGTCCAATTTTCCAGCTGATATATTGGTTTCTTGGGATGTATTTTAAGAGGCAAGACTCTGCTTACAATTATTGACTTTCCATAGGTATGATAGTTGAAAATCTACAGAGTGAAAAAAATGTAAAGAAAACATTATAAGTGCTGGGATGGCTGGAGACCCATGCAGCAATGGGAGTGGTGACAAGTGTTTGGAACATGAGGGTGAAAGTCAGCTTTTTTAAGGTACAAAGCAAGTACAAATTATCAACTCGTTGCCATTCAATTGTCTTTTTGATTGACTTCAATGGCAAGAAAGTTGACTAAAGCTTTCAAAGGCCAATACATCTGTTGCTATTGATATTACAGCCCTACTGAAATTGAATCTCATTGCCAGGGAGCAATTTTTGACTTCACCCAATTTCTCTCTTTCTTGCTTTCCTTCTCACTCTCATTCTTTCTTTCAGTTCAATTACCAGACAGATATGCTCAGGTCTCAAATGATCATTGAGGGTATAATCTAATGACAGAGATGTTATGGCAGAAGGAGCTCATTCAGGCCCTGCCTTAGTCACATACCCTTACTCATTGCTTTCTTTAAATCACCATCCCAGTGCCTTCTCGAATGACTGAATTGAACCTGCCTCCATCACACTTCCAGGCAGTATATTCCAGAGCTGTAATACTCATTGTGCGAGGTTTATTTTTCACTTCACATTGCATTTTTTTTTTGGCAAAATCACTAACCTTGTGCTTTTATGTTCTTGATCCTTTTACAGGTTGGAACAGTTTCTCGCTATCTACTTTATCCAGCCCTTATGTTATTTTTAAGAATTCTAAGAGATCTCCTCTTGGCTGCCTTCTGTCCGAGGAAAACAATTCCAACTTCTCCAATTTATTCTTATCCTATTTATCTCACTGAAATTTCTCATGCCTGGAACTATTCTTGTAAACTGCTTCTCCACTCTCTATTCACTTACTTCCTTAGTGTGGTGCCCAGAAATGTCCACAGTACTCTAGAAGACTTCTAACAAGCGTCTTATTACTAGTTCAGCACAACCTCCTTACTCTTGTATTCCATGCCCCTAATAATAAAGCCCAGTATACTCCAAGCTTTATAAACTGTTCTCTCCACATGCCCTGCCATCTTCAATGATCTATTCATATATACAATCAAGTTCATGCACCCTCTATAGAATTGTACTTGTCATTTTATATTATCTGTTCATAATCTTTCTACCAAAATATATCAACTCACACTTCTCTGCATTGAGCTTCATCTGCAACCCTTCTACCCATTCCAGCAATTCTCCTGGTCAAAGCTATCCTTCATCATTTAAGCAAGATGATTAGCACCTTTTGGCATGATGAGTTTTAATACCTTGCTTTGTTTACTAAATCCATCTGGGGACACATATCATCTACTGTTCTTCTACGTTTGTTGACTTCAAGGTTCACATGATGCCAGGGTATGAAACTGAAGGGAGCTGCTGCCTGAGCTCTGAACTGGTATTTAACCAGAAGACCATCAGAAATAGGAGCTAGAGTAGATTGTTTGACCCCGCAAGTCTGCTCTGCCATTCAATTGGATCACATTCACCTTTCCTGCTCGTTCGTGTACTTAAGATAAGTCACATAAAATAAGAAATCATGCTGTTGTGGTGAGGTATTAGCATAGATAGAGAATTGGCTAACTAACAGGAAACAGAGAATCAGAATAAATAGACAATTTTCAGGTTGGAAAATGGTAGTTAGTGGAATTTTTTTTTAATCATGCTTAGAGGAACAAAATTGTAAACATTTTTTCAAATGGTCACAAAGATATGTAGGAAAACAAGTTAGGTGGAGGATACAAAGAAGCTGCAAAGGCATGTATTTCGGTTACGTGAATGGGCAAAAAATTGGCAAGTGAAGTAATATGTGAGAAAATCTAAGGTTGCCCACTTTGGCAGGAAGGATTGAAAAGGAGAACACTATTTAAATGGAGCTGTGGAATGCCGCATTACAGAAGAATCTGGATATTCTCTTACATAAATCACAGGATGTTAATCTATAGGCACAGCAAATAATTACGATGGCAAATACAACCTGGAGTACAGACATAGTACAGACCATGGTTTTAACATGGTTTTACTTTCCTTACTTAAGAATTGCTATGTACCCAGCAGATGTTAATAATGAACAAGGTTGATGTCAGAATGAAAACTGGCTTGATTGATTTTGAGTTCAATTTTTTCATTTGGCCACCGTGGAGGTTAATCATGGAACATATTCAGACAAGGCTGTCAATGTTCTACAAAAAAATTCAAGTTAATTACACAAAAAGAACAAAATACAACAAAGGTTTATATCTACATATAATACATTTTAAAACAACTTAATAAAATAACAGAGATAGTAGGAACTGCCGATGTTGGAGTCTGAGATAACAAGGTGGAGCTGGAGGAACACAGCAGGTCAGGAAGCATCAAAGGAGCAGGAAAGCTGATGTTTCAGGTCTGGACCCTTCTTCAGAAAGGGAGGGAGGGAGGGGATGGGGACTCTGAAATAAATAGAGAGAGGAGGAGGTGGTGATAGAAGGTGGATAGTGGAGCAGATAGGTGGAGAGAAAACAGACAGGTCAAGGAGGTGGGGATGAGCCAGTAAAGGTGAGTGTAGAGATAGTAGGAACTGCTGATGCTGGAGAATCTGAGATAACAAGGTGTAGAGCTGGATGAACACAGCAGGCCAAGCAGCATCAGAGGAGCAGGAAAGCTGATGTTTCAGGTCTAGACCCTTCTTCAGAAATGGGGGAGGGGAAGGGGATTCTGAAATAAATAGGGAGAGAGGGGGAGGCAGATAGAAGATGGATAAAGGAGAAGGTAGGTGGAGAGGAGACAGACAGGTCAAAGAGGTGGGGTTGGAGCCAGTAAAGGTGAGTGTAGATGGGGAGTTAGGGAGGGGATAGGTCAGTCCAGGGAGGACGGACAAGTCAAGGAGGTGGGATGAGGCTAGTAGGTAGGAGATGGGGGTGGAGTTTGAGGTGGGAGGAGGGGATAGGTGGGAGGAAGGACAGGTTAAGGAGGCGGGTCGAGCTGGGCTGGTTTTGGGATGTGGTAGGGGGAGGGGAGATTTTGAAGCTTGTGAAGTCCACATTGATACCATTGGGCTGCAGGGTTCCCGAGTGGAATATGAGTTGCTGTTCCTGCAACCTTTGGGTAGCATCGTTGTGGCACTGCAGGAGGCCCAGGATGGACATGTCATCTGAGGAATGGGAGGGGGAGTTGAAATGGTTTGTGACTGGGAGGTGCAGTTGTTTATTGCGAACCGAGCGTAGGTGTTCCGCAAAGCAGTCCCCAAGCCTCCGCTTGGTTTCCCCGATGTAGGGGAGGCGACATCTGGAACAACGGATACAGTATACCACATTAACAGATGTGCAGGTGAACATCTGTTTGATGTGGAAGGTCTTCTTGGGGCCTGGGATGGGGGTGAGGGGGGAGGTGTAGGGGCAGGTGTAGCACTTCCTGCGGTTTCAGGAAAAGTGCCGGAGGTGGTGGGGCTGGAGGGGAGTGTGGAGCGGACAAGGGAGTCGTGGAGAGAGTGGTCCCTCCGGAAAGCAGATAAGGGTGGGGAGGGAAAAATGTCTTTGGTAGTGGGGTCAGATTGCAGATGGCAGAAGTACTGGAGGATGATGCGTTAGATCCGGAGGTGAGTGTAGGTTGGGAGTTGGGATGGGGGTTGGTCAGTGAGGAGGGAGGGTCAGGTAAGTGGGAGGGAAGACGGACAGGTCAAGGAGGCGGGGATGAAGCTGGTAGAGGTGAGTGTAGGTAGGAAGTGGGGGTGGTGGTTGGTCAGTGAGGTGGGAGAAGCGGATAGGTGGGAGACAAGACAGACAGGTCAAGGAGGCGGGGATGAGAGGAGGGGGCTGGTCTGGAGTGGTTTCAAAATTTTCTGTTCTTTCAGTGTTCTTGCATCAAAAATACTTTGCCTTTTGCATTAGATTCATGCTATTGCTTAGTTAATATTTTCTGTTAGTATTTTCATGAGTGGATATTAACGTAACAGTGCATCCAAAAAAGGATTCAAAAAGAAAATTAAATATTTTTCAGGACTGAAGTAGGAATCTGGGACTCCAGGTTTCTGAAAGTAATAACTTAGAAATACCAGTTTCTACTCCCTTTGAGGTACTCCTTTGTAGCCACTGTTATTTTGTAGGCAAATCCATTAGCTGTTTACTTTGTACAGACCGGTACCAGGAAGAACAAATGAGACAAGTGATCAGGTAATCTGTTTTGGATATATTGTGTGAGGAATGACATAGCCATGACACCAGGAGAAATTAGCAGCTCATATGCAAGTAATTCTATGAAAGCTTATAGCTTGACTAATGTTATGATCAAGTTAGAGGTGGTGGACTGATTCCAATCCTCCATTGATTACAACGAAGTTTGAATTTAAAAGGGAGGTGAACAGTTACATACACAGTTCAATATCAGAGTCAGGTCAGACAAGTTCTTTAAGTTAACAATAAAAAGCTAAGTTTTATTACAAAACAACTTACTCAAGGAAAAATGAAAAAATATTAACAGAAGTTTTAAAATATGTAAATATGCCTGGCTCCTAGAAAAAAAACTCTAGAGTGTTGGCTTAAATTTGGAATAAATTATTCAGGAATCGTCCAAATTCTGGTTTGCAGCCAAAGTCACTTTTCGCACAAGTATTGGCACTGAGGTTTCTTCCTGGATCTATGATGGCTGGTTGAGGTCTTTTTTTTGGAGACAGTGGCACAGATCCAAACTTCTCTATCAAGAATCTTTGATTTGCAGCAATGAGGTCTTCGAATCTGTTCTGAATTCACAAACTTTGATAAGAGGTTTTCAGAGGGACAGAGAAAGAGCTAAGGCTGTATCCCTGTAAAAAGTTCTGTCTGGCTATTTGTGCTCAAAACCAGTGTATTTCTCACACACAAACAGGGTCACGTGATCTCACCCTGACTCCATTCAAGCAGCTTGTGTTCTTTGTAAATATAACATATGTGCTGCTGTAGCCAGTGTCCTCTGTTTTAAAAATGATCAAAACACAGACAAGTCTAGTCGATGATATTGTGTGTTAATATTAGGGATGATGTGGCTTCAGAACATTATGTAGACCTCAATAGAAAAAAAACACCACAGACAATGCAGTGTTCCATCAATGCAACGTCAACACAGATTATGTACGCATATTCTGGAGCGGGGTTTGAATCTCAAGCTAATGCATCATTATAAAACCACAAAGCCAGACTAACATTCTGGTCAGAGATAGTAGGAACTGCAGATGCTGGAGAATCCGAGACAACAAG
>NC_063344.1:24578191-24621960 GCF_021869965.1 Rhincodon typus
CTATCCCCTCCTCCCACCCCAAGCCGCACCTCCATCTCCTCCCGACCAACCTCATCCCGCCCCCTTTACCTGTCCGTCCTCCCTGGACTGACCTATCCCCTTCCTAACTCCCTACCTACACTCACCTTTCCTGGCCCCATCCCCGCCTCTTCGACCTGTTTGTTTCCTCTCCACCTATCCTCTCCTCTATCCCTCTTCTATCCGCCTCCCACTCTCTCCCTATTTATTTCAAAACCCCCTTCCCCTCCCCCTTTTCTGATGAAGGGTCTAGGCCCGAAACGTCAGCCTCTCTGCTCCTATGATGCTGCTTGGCCTGCTGTGTTCATCCAGCCCTGCACCTTGTTGTCTCTAACATTCTGGTACATTTTTACATGGTCTCTGTTGCAGCAATACAAATTGAATTGAAGAAAAATCTGGGAAAAGAATTTTTGAAATGCTCTGGACCAGCTCAGCAGGTCTGGCAGTTTCTGAGAGAGAAATCAGAGTTAACGTTTCGGGTCTGGTGACCCTTCCTCAGAACTAGAATAATTGAGCTTTTTCAGCAATTTCTGTTTTTGTTTCTGATTTCCAGCAGTCTTTTCTGCAGTCCTTTCAGTTTTTCTTGATAAGATCTATCAGCTTTGGAAAGCAATTGGCAAAGGCGTGGAAGCAAAGATTGTATATGGATTCTCAGCTGCAGCTGTGGTAATAAACATCTGCTGAAATTCATAGAGAAATCCTTCCAATGCAGCTTCCTAAGAAAACAAATCATCTTTTTCAAATTGCACTAATTTACTGCTGCTTAATTATGGACTATTAATATATTTATCTTCAATAAATCTGACTTTCCAATAGCAATCAAAAAATCAGTGCTGAATGTATCAGTTCAAGTTGGATGCCAATTTATTTCAAGATATGCCTTTTTAATCCTGTAAATTAGCAGTTATAACATTTATAACGTTCCAAAACCAATTTTAAGAAGGTGCTGTTACTCAGTCATATTATTAACTTTCCCTTGCATGAATTTTCCTGTAAATCAAGCAGCAGGGCTCAAAGATGAGTGGAATGAGTCCAAAAATAGAATGCGTGGAAATTTCCCAATCCCTGAATGATGTGGTCAATGGCGAATCCGTTCAAAAAATATGGCAAGAAAATTGAGATTCCAACATTGTGAGAAAGTTTGATGTTCTGCTTAAGGTTTAAACAGCGACGCAAGAATCTTGTTCACGAGCAGCAAGAGCTCTCGTCAAATTAAATTCATCAAAATTTCTTGAGGACCCAATTCTGCCTTATTGATATGCTATTTTCCTACACAGCAGAGAGAAACTAGGCAGTAACAATTTCTATTGTGAAAGTCCGAGAGGGTATCTGGTGACTCCACCTCACTGCTTGTGCCTCTGGGCCTCAGCTTGGCCAGCCGTTCCAATCGCCCATGGCACACACCGTGGGCAGTGATCTCATGGATGCCTCGGCCAGTTTGTGGAGGTGGTGTCTGACAGGCGGCAGCTTGAGCGTATCATCATGATGCATATCCAACACACTTAGAATACAGTTCTCCACTTTACTGCCCCACTTTGGACTGCATCAACACCTTTCATCTTAGTGTCACTGCCAAACCACACTGCATACACATACCCATCTAATATCATAAACATTGTGAGGCTCTTCTAGGATCCTGCTCTCGATCACAATCACTGTGAATGTGACATGGAACACCTAAATGAACAAACAAATAAGGTACATGCAGTGTCCAACTAAGTGGGATACAAATCCTGGCCATAAGCAATTTGACCATGTCATAGTCATTACTGTGGAGCTGAAGTAGTCACAGATAACCTTAAAATTGTCACCTGTGGGCCACAATTCAAAGACTATCCGAGGTCTCAGAGGCTGCACAAAGGCACAAAGTTGATTTCCTCTCATCTTAGACTGTAAATATTTGCCAAAATGCTTTTATACACAATGCTGCCTTCCTTGGGTGATATGGGATTGGTTTCTTCTTTGTTCCTCCTGTTGTTCAATAAAAGTTATTATTCAAATGATTTGAAAATGTTCTAGCATGTCAAGCTCCTACACAGACCAATGACATGATGTTATGCTGTGCTAGACACTGGGGAAGAGTAGCATTTCCTTAAACAGGGTTCCAATACCGTATTGTGGTAAAGAAAGGTTGCCTTTGTCGCTTGATTCCTGTAGCTGCAGTTGCTATGACTGTCAATCAGAGAGGTGATGATATAAAGTCGCAATACATTTACGAATGTGAACTTCTATTTGCAATGAAAGAGTCACCCGTACCACTTAGGTGCCTTCCTTTAGAAGCTGTTCCTTTTCACTTCCACTGCGTGCGTTATAAAGGGCTGTTCATGGCTGGCAACAAATGACCTGGTGCAGAGTCAGGTGTTAAAAATGATAACCTTAAACATATTCAAAAACTAAGCTTTCACAGTCTTTGACGTAGAGAAATCCAAAGATCCACAATACTTGGATTAAAAGAAACTTTCATCATCATGGTCCTAAGTATCATCCTTTTTAAGTTGTGCCTCTTGGTTCTAGACTAAGAAACATTTTACCTGCATCTACCCTGAGAATACAGGCCCAAGTTACTCATAATCCAAGTGTGGTCTAACCAAACTTCTGTACAATAGAAGCAAGACTTCACTACTGCTGTACTCCAATCCTCCTGTGGTAAATTCCCTTAGCCTTCCCAATAGCTTGCTGTACCTGCATATCAGCCTTGAGAGATTTATTGACAAGGAGACCTGAAGCCATGTTTTCTGGCTTTCTGCCTATTAGCCAATCCTAGATTCATGCCAGTGCATTACGTCCTATCGCATTAACTTTGCTAATCAACGTCCTGTGAGGGACCTTATCAAAAGACTTCTAAACATCGAAGTAAGCTACATCCATCAATTCCGCTTTATCAGTTTTCTTAGGAACATCGTCAAAAAACTCCAATTTAGTCAAATATAATTTCCAATTTCGCAAATCCACACTGACTATTCCAGGTCAGATCATTGTAATCCAAATGTCCATTTATCACAACTTCCATAATGGATTATACCATTTTCCAGCTTACTGACATAAGGCTAACAGATGTGTGGTTCCCTGGTTTCTATCTCACTCCCTTCTTAAATAGATGGTTGATGTTTGCCAACTTCTAATCTGCAGAAATCATTTCAGAATCCACAGAATGTGTTTAGTTCATTTTTGGTAAGATTCATTTCTGTTTTTAAGGATCAGACCTCATCAACAAATACACAAAGAATTTCATAAAACATTTAAAGAATCTTTTAAAAAAATAGTTGATTTCTTTTATCAAACCCATGTGCAAAACCAAAACTTCAGTTAGCTCATAACTTTAAAAATAAACTTTGTTTTCTGCAGAACTTCATGACAAAGTTTGCAAGTTAAAGCCATTCAAGAAGGTCACAGGTTTCAGGTCGCTGATGGAGCTGGTGATAAGATCATCACAGTTCAAGTAAAAAGGCTTTACTGTTCTCTTATCCTGTTTACTTTATCTAAGCAACGGAGAATAACAGAACAATCTGATAAGCAGATTGTCATTTACTTCGGAGTTTCAGATATGTTTTACTAATAGAACAATCATTAAGGTAAAGGAAGTTTCGTCTATAAACTAATCAGGGAGATTTTTTCTTAGAGTAAAATAGATAGCTGGCAGTGACTACAAATAAGTAATTCCATGTGAAGAGTTGAGGTTATACCATAAAAATACTAGTCATAGTCTAAGATTAGATTATTTTAATGATAGGTGTTTACCTGTAATTATACATTTATAACATGTAAGTTAATTACATTGAATGAGAGAAATTAAGTTGACCTGTTAGACTATTATCTGTGAAATGTGATTTACAGTAGCAAGCGTGACTCCTCTCAGCCGAGGTACAATCACAATTTCATAAGTAAATTTCTGTCATCATGATTGCTAAGATTAATGATATTGAGTATTGAATGGAATCAAAATACAGTTTTATATAAAAAGAGCATTAACACTGAACAGTTTATATTAAGGATTCACAGAATCAATGATCAACCCAGATGCTAATGATTCAGTGGGGACAGTCCTCCGGTATAGAAGCAATAGTTGTTCATTGCTTCAACAAAAAATGTCAAGTTTCAGAGAGACATTTCCAAGTAGAAAGATTGATTTTCCACTCCATCAGTTTTCATTATCGCACAGTATTTCCCTAACCTTCAGATAGCATTAAACTGAAATCTAAAAGTCATGGACTTAAAGGCACATAGTTGTTGACTATTGTTGCTATATTTCAAAATACTTTCACCAGATCCCTGAATGGAGGTGCCTATGGTAACATGATTGTAGGTGTAATTATATCATTGCGTTTCTCTATCTCTACAAAGTTTTTAGCATTGTCACTACTGGCAGTGAAAAAGAAGGTGTAAAAAAACATTTCTTTATAATCAGTCTGTCCTCAGGGGTAATGTCAACAAAGGCTGCAAGAGAGGGAAGGGTAGTGAAGAAAGTGAAAATCAGCCAAGATTCCTGACTGCTATCCAGTAACCTGCTAAGTGTGCAAATATTCACATTGTATGAGAACAGGTCTACAACAAATTCTTTTATTGATCAGACTGTCAATGATCTATGAAAGACCATGACGGATAGAGTGCTTTGTTTCCTTTGGTATTCTATTTCACAAAATAAAATGAACAACTACTCCATACCAATATTTCAAACAATAAAGAATGTGACAGTTTCATTAGACATAATGTTCAGCAAATACATGTCATTAGTTAAAACAAAAACTTTTCTCATCTTTAATTTGACACTCAGTCAAGCATTGGTTCTACCCGTTCACAATGGGTGTTAGCAGTAAACTATATGCAATATTAAACTGAAACAGAGGAAGGTTGGTTTTAGGATGATATGATTATTTGGGGGAGATTTTTGTTAGGAAGTGGTTATGTTTTTCAAAATCAGTACATGTAAAAAATGGTTTCATTGATAGAAAAGAAACACATCATTGGCTGTAAATCACCAGAAACAACCTTCAAATAAAGTTGAGCTTTTTGCCCGAGAAAGGAACTATCTCAGAAAAAATTTAATGGAGGGGACTGAAAAAGATAAGTCTAGAATATTAATTTAAATTGTGACAGGAGGCCAAGAGGACACAGCTTCAACAAAATTGGGAAGTTCTTTGCATAAAAAGTAACCACCATAAACAGTAAAAAGCTAATAACACTACAATGCTAACCTAATGCTAATCATGAAACCATTGTTAATTGTCAAAAAAAAACCGTTTGGTTTACTAATGACCTTTAGGAATGGAAATCGGCCATCCTTTCCTGGTCTGGTCTACATGCGACCCCAGACCCATAGCAATGTGGTTGACTGTTAATGTCCCTCTGATATGACTTTTGATTAGCCACTCAGATCAAAGACATTTAGGGATGGGCCATAAATACTAATCCAGTCAGCGACACCCTCCTTCCACAAATAAATGCTTTAAAAAACTTCCATTTAGAACATAAGGTGCAAAAAGGTTTCCTTCAATATAAATTTTCATTCCAGTTCAGGAAACAGCAAAGAATCTAGGTACACCAAAAGTTAGATAACAAGGTGCAGAGCTGGATGAACACAGCAGGCCAAGCCGCATCAGAAGAGCAGGAAGGCTGACGTTTCGGGCCTAGACCCTTCTTCAGAAAATCCGAAAGTTAAATGTCTTTTATATCAAATTGAAACCAACAGAAACATTCACAGTTAATGAGCAGAAAAGAGCAATAGTGCATCACAACTATCTGACATCATGATGACTGCAGCATCATGAAAGCATAGAAATACAAACAGGAATAGGACAGAAATCTGCTCTGCCCTTCCACACGATCAAATTTCTAAAGCACGACCGCGTCTGCACATCTTTTAATCATTTCGTGCCCAAAAGTTTCTGAATCTCACTCTTGATTATACTCATTTGCTGATTATCTGCAAACCCCTGGGGCAGAGAACTCCAAAGATTCATAAAATGATAACTAAAGAAATTTCTCCTGATTTAAGTGAGTGAGTGAGCCTTTATTCCTAGTTCTAGACTCATTGATCAGGGGCCGCAGCCTCATGACAATGCCGCTGTTCAGCTCTCTCTAGGAATTGTACACGTTTCCATATGATTCCTTCTTATTCTTCAAAATTCCACTGAGTACCTTCTCAAGGGCAGGTTGGGATGAGAAATAAATGCTGGCTTAGCCAATGATACCACATCCCATGAAAAAAAGAATCTCATAAGTTTGCATTGTTTGCGGTAAGCAATCCACAATTCTTGAGCCTGAGTAGCTGAGGGTCTTCCTGCAGCTTACCTACGAAGCTTTTCTGAAGTCACCATGTCACCTATCTGGTGGAAGGGACCAAAACTAAGTCCAATATCTTAATAAAGCAAAGAACTGTAGAAGCTAGAAATCTGAAATAAAAACAGAAAGTGTTGGAGAAACTCAGCTGGTCTGGCAACATCTATGGAGAGAGAAAGAGAGTTGACATTTTAAGTCCAGTAAATCTTAGTTTTTGTTGTCTTAATTTTGATTTGACCAGCAAATTTGCTTGGAATCAAATAATGTTTTTTGATGTATTTTGAATGCTTCAGTTAGCATAACAATTGCTAGCTTTAGTCATAGATTCTCAACATTGGCCAAGAACTTTAAATTATATTTGGTCTCTCAACTTCAATCAGCAATATTCCCTGTAAATCATACTGTGCAGGGCCTTCCAATAGTCCCGAGACTTGTGTCATTGGAAAACTTATTTAAGATATTCCCAATGAGACTGTGCACATTCATTAATAAAGACAGTAAAGAAAAATGTGTCTCAGACTATTCATCAGGGGACATGACTAATAACATGTCTTCAGGTTGAAGTACAACTATTAACCTCACTAATGAACAGGGCTTGCTTTTAAAGTATTCCCATCGTAGATCAAAATATTTAAAACTTAAAGTAATGAAGTTGTCCAGTTATAGGAAGGATGTTATTAAGCTGGAGATGGTTCAGAGGAGATTCACCAGGATAATGCCGGGTATGGAAGGTTTGAGTGAAAAAGGAAGGCTGGATAGGTTGGGATTTTTTTCATTGGAACGTAGGAGGTTCAGAGGCAACATTATAGAAGTTTGTAAAATAATGAGGGGTACTGATAGAGTTAATGGTAGTTGCCTTTTCCCCAGGATGAGGGATTTCAAGTCTAGGGGGCACATTTTTAAGGTGAGAGGAGAGAGATTGAAAAAAGACATGAGGGGCAAATTTTTTACATGTGGAAGAAACTTCCTGCAGAACTGGTGGATGTGGGTACAATTGCAACATTTAAAAGACTTTTGGATAAGTACATGAATAGGAAAGGTTTGGAGGGATATGGGCCAGGAGCAGGCAGGTGGGGCTAGTTTAGTCATGAGGGGTCAGAGGTCCACCTTCACTCTATTTATATTCTTCCATTAAGAAGGAAAGCAAATCTGCTCGCAGTATTCAAGATGTAGTTTCATCAATTCTTGTATAACAAAAGCATAGCTTTCTTCCTTTGATGTTAAGTTCCTTTCTAAAATGGAAAATCATCCTGCTCGCCTTCTTGATTTCATGCTGTACGTGCATATTAACTTCCAGTGACTCATGCATCTACAACACTTAAATTCCTACACCTACCTGTGTTCACAGTGTACTATTGGGAAGCACTGAAAGCATCAACTCATTCATAAGGTACAGCTATGAAGATGGCATAGTCTTGGCAGCAGTACCTAGTGAGATATGCTGCAGTGATGTAGTTAACTGTGGAGACTCAGTGGAAGAATAATGAATATTTCTATAGTCATTATCCTGTCCACTTGCCTTCTTGCCACACGTCCATCAGGATTTATCCACAAGGAAAATCCCTGATCAGGTCCTTAAGATCTGCACACTGTCATGTCATATTAATGTAATCCTGTAGGGCTGTCAGCGGTCACAGAGCACAGCTTGCCATTTTGGACTGACGGTCGCATCGTACATATCATAAAGCATTTGTGCAGAATCATTTCTCCACCACACCTTAACAGTAATCATTGATGATATTTTGAAAATGGTTAGTGAATATATGTACACAAAAGTGAATGAGACCATTGTAATCTGAATGGTACACAAGCCTTTGTGCCTCACATTTTATTGATAGAATGTTACACAAAGGATTATGGAGCTAGGGATAAGGAAGGATTGATTCAGCTACCCTACAATTCTCTGATTGGGATCTACAATAATTAGTGAAACAGGTCCTGAAGAAGAGAGCATCCTGCACCCTTCTGATAAGCATTACCCACCTTCAGCAACAAAAAAAAGCCCAGATTCAAATTATGGCTACAGTGAAGTAATAGGAGACAACAATGTTTCATAGATTCAGTGCTGGAAAAGGTCAATAACCTGCAGTGTTTCTGCAAGGTTGGCTCATTACAGAGGTCCAAGAGAAAGATCACATTTGCATGCTGCTGCTAAAGTGAAAGAACTAGTCTATTTAAAAGTAAGTTTTTAAGTGATTTTTTTCTCTCTCAGAGGGTTGTGAGTCTTTGAAACTTTCCCTGAAATGGTTGTGGAAATAGAGTCCTTAAGTATTTTTAAGGCAGGTTTTAATAGATTCCTGTTCAGCAAGGAATTGAAGGATTATTTGGGATAGGCAGAAATGTGGATTTGAGATTACAATCAGATCAGCCATGATCTTATTGAATGGCGAGCAGATTCAAAGGCTGAAGAGCCTATTCCTGCTCCTGATTCATACTTTCATTTGCTGTGACTTTATAACATGCTCTTTTGTAGTTATGGAAAAACATTCTTGGAGTAGATTTGAATAAATTTTAGGTCAGCCCTCTTTAAAACACAAGAAGCACAGAAGTCTTTGCTCCTTATCTGTGGATCTGAAAGTGGCCCTGCAGGTGTCTGTGCTGGTGTCTCAACTTTTTACAATTTATATTAATAAGTTAGATGAGAGGACAGGAAATAGGGTGGCTAAATTTGCAGGTTATGCTCAGATATGTAGAAAAGTATGTTGTGAAGAGGGGATAATAAGTTTGCAGACTGATACAAATAAGCGACTGAGCAAAAATCTGGAAGACAGAGCATAATGTGGGAAAATGCAAAGTAGTTCACTTTGACAGGAAAATTTTAAAAAAAGCAGAGTACTACTTAAACATTGAATGACTACAGAATTCAGAGGTGTGAAGGATGATGACAGTAAAATGACAGTACAGCATGTAATTAAGAAGGCTGATGGAATGCTATCTATTGTTATAAGAGGAATTGAACATAAAGTCAAGATGTTATGTTTCAGTTATATATAGAATTGGTGAGAGTACATCTCAAATACTGCATGTATTCTAATCTCTTTATTTAGGGAAGAATGTAAATGCATTGGAGATGGTTCATAGGGGATATAGATCTAAACTGATACCTGGGATGAGCAGATGGTCTTAGGAGGATAGATTGGGCAGGTTTGGCTTGGTGCCACTGGAGTTTAGAAAAGTTTGGAGTGACTTGGTTGAAGTGTACAAGATCCTGGACGGTCTTGACAAGGCGCACGTGGCAAGGGTGTTTACTCTAGTTGGGTAATCCCAAAACTAGGGGACAACATAAATTGATGCTTGTTGGGCGGGGACATCAAACATTATCTGGGTAGAGGTGAATGTGAATTTATAACACTGACGATCAGCTGCAATCTTTTTGAATGGGGGAACAGGTTCAAATGGTCTACTGGCATTCTTAATTTGTATGTTGCTATATGGGCAAATAGCAAAGGAGTGCCCAAGATCACTCCTTTGTCAAAAGCAATGTAATACCCGATTTTATTTCAGCCCTTCTTTCCCCATTCTGTCCCATCCCAGCCCCAGACTTGGGCCCCTCCAGCATGCAGCCCCAGCTTCTTACCACTTCCTCCAACACTTAGTCTGCATAGTATCTGTTTCAAAACTAAAACTTGAACAACATACTATGTGAGCACCCCACGCATTTCAGTGATGCAGTTCAAATATAATTGTTTGATCCCTAAGGTTAGATAACAAATAATACTAAAACATGATTTTAAAAGAGTTTGTATCAAACAAGAGGTGCATGTTAGAGCATTTGAGAGTAACAATTTCCATTCCCTATGGCACACCCACCTGAGTAGGAGCATGCATGAGGGTAGGTTGCGAATACACTTAGAGCATTAATGGGTTCACTATGGGTTCACTGTTGGCATTCTCACTAAAGTTAATGAAAGCTAAGATCCACCATGTATTGAAATCTTCAGGAGCAAAGATTTTGCTTGATCCAAGGATTTGGGTGACTTCTTCATTTCCTGATATCTCATGTAAGAATCTAGTGTGCAAAGGCGTGCTGAGATGCTCCTGGTATCTTTAACTGTCCATCCAAGCTTGACTTTAAAAGCGACTCAGTGATCAGACTCCATAAGTAGATGCTGGGCAGCAGGTACATCTCAAGCATACATGCTGGATGCAAGGCAGTTATTCACACAGTAGTGTTCTGTATCGGACCAGACATATGCATTGCAAGTTGAGGGGCCAAATAAACTCCAGGAATATTGCTCATCTGCTGTTCCTACTATTTTGGCACTGTTTGTATTCTAAAGCTATTGTTGCAAAGCTATTTTAAGCTTAGCCTGTGCAATATGCCTTATCTGCATGTGTATTAACACTTGAAATCATAATGGTATTTAAAGGATGTAAAATCTTAAGTGTTATTGTCACTCTCAGCATTGCAGAAATGATTTGAATATCGACCAAGAGGTAGCTTTGGTGCTTTCTTCATAGACACTGGCATTTATAAGAAGGGGTCAGGTTGTGAAAAATCTCTTACCATGTGTTTTGCAAAATGCTAAGGCCCATGGTTATGGATAATGGCAAGTTGGAGATGAACACAATGTGGATCTATTTTGCAGAAAATGTATCTGGTGGTGAGTCCATCTTGCACAGAGACAGCCTTGGCTACATGACAATCCCTCCCAGCTCTACGCTATTGGCAATTCCTCATCATTTTCTGTTTCCAAATTATTAGAATGTGTAAGAAATTCCTCCTCCTCATCTTTCTCAGAGGTTACAGCTGTGCCCAGGGTGTCATCATTACCAATTTGCAGGCTCCGCTGCCAAGCAATGTTGTTTAGCATGCAGCACACCACTATTATTCTTCATTTCCTTGCAGAGCTCCACCTAAGTGACTGAGGCACCTGAAGGAAGCTTTTAAAATGGCAATGGCATCCTCAATTGTACTTCCTGTGACAATGTGGCTGCTGTTAGGTTGGAGGTAGGTATTGCCTCAGTTTGAGAGATCCCATAGAGGGTCATTATTTGAGTTATTAAGGAGATGCCTTTGTCTTTTGGCAGCCAACCAAAGGTGGCTGACATAGCCAAGCCAGTCGACAACTCCATAGTATGAAGCAGTAATGGGAGCTACTAGGAAAGCCAGTACACATTGAAAGAAAGCCGTGTTACAGTCACAAGCCAAAATGTCATTGAATGAGTGGAAAGGTGTCCATGTGCTGACTTGGGGCCATTATAGCAACATGGTTTGAATATATAACACGCTCCACCGAGGGGAAAGTTGCTGACTGGACTAAAGCTGTGGCTGTCTGCATCTAAGACATGAAATCATCTGAGACATTAATATACTCTGTACATCAGCAAACAGGGAATGAGGTATTGCCTTACTGCTGCTCTGTGTTATTGATTGGGATATTTCAGACAGGTCAGCTGCCAAGGCCTGAAAAAGACTGAGCCATAAAGGTTGAGTGTGATAGTTACATTCAGAGCCAGTACAGGCAGGGCATGGGGTCCAACAAGAATGTGGTTCAAAGTATTGCTGGACCATGCACCATATGCCACAGCTCAAACACCATCATCTTCAGCGCCAGTTCTCTATTATATTAACTTATAATGTCTGAGGCCACTACTCCCTTCACACAGGGTGGAATCTAGTTGGCCTCTCTTTCATTCACCACCTTGCTGCTATCTATGGTGCTGCCTCTTCTTCCAGACCTCATGCCCTTCCCAGACCTCTGGCTATACATGCTAACAGGCTCATATGTAACCTATGTCAGAGACTACTATGGCTGTCTTGTCTGTTCCTTCACAAGAAGCACAAAGTTCTTCCTGATATCTGCATGCAGGACACAGTAAGAACAAAGTAAGTTGTCCTGGGAGACCAGCAGTCTCAATCTCCTATTCCCTGGGGTTAAAGTAAAGCACTTTAAAATGAGTTTCTGCTGATTATGGGGCACTTAAGACAATTTGAAAACAAGTTCCACAGGGATTTGAAGAGTACCTGGCTATCCAAAGAAATCTTCAAAGTTCAGACCTTTTCCTCCCAGGTCTATTCTGCACGCAAAGTGCTTCACATTGGTGGGACAGAAAAATTCAATATGAAAGGAGGCACCTGCTGATTTCTACCTCCATGAAACCGGAATCCTTGAAATATGAACAGTCCCCAGTGCGGACATTGTGAAAATCAGAGGTGCTGTGTTTGGATGCAGGAATTCTGGTTTCTGGTCTCATCTGCCATTTTTAAATTGACAAAGAAGCTGTCTACTGTTGCGAAAATCCAGGCCAAGATGTTTTTCTTTTATAATGGAGGAAATGCAAGGAGAATTGAAATAATAGATATCCATCTTTTCAGTAACTTGGTGATCGAGGTACACATTACACGACTATAGGAACAGCAATAGGCTACTCAGTCTTTCAATCCTGCTACGCTATTCAGTTATACCATGGTTGATCACCATAAATGTGTATATCTACCTTGGCAACATATCTATTAATATTCTTGCTTAGCAAAAATCTGCTAATCTAAGTTTTGATATTTTCTATTAACCTAACTTTCATAGTTTCTTGAAGGAGGTGGTTCCACATTGCTACTATCTTATCTGTGACAATGTCTATTCTGCCATTATTCTCTGGTTTTAAAGTTATCTCCTTTTGTTATAAACTCTTCCATCAGAGGAAATAGTTTTTTCTCTCTCTATCCTATCAGAACCATTTAATTGTGTTAAACAGTATGATTGAAGGCATTGACATGTGGTCTCACTTTTAATTCTATGTACATTCATTTCAAGCTAGATTTAATTGTAATCATACATCTATATATCCATTACAGTTTAATTAGGTTATGCATCAAATTGATCATATCCTTACTTTATAAACCGCTCTTCCATTTAATATTTTTACCAGCTCATTAAACCAGTACTTTTGTTATTTTGCCTCAGGAGACTTAATGACGCGATCTATTAAATATTCACAAATACTGTTACAAAACAAAACAGTGTGTCTTACTGATTTCAGTATTGCCATCAAGAAGGTGGCATATTATGAGATCAGCATTAAATATGGGCTCTTAATAGCTGCCTGTGGGTAGCATGGACAAGTTGCTTGCTTGCTGTGAAATAACAGAAGATTCCTTTCCTGGGATGTCAGTCACATGGCTGCTTTTACTACTTATTTCCTCAGAAGATGTCTTCTACTTTGTCAATTGTTTTATCAGTGGAGAATCTTGCTGGATCTGACATTGGAACCATATGTAAGTTAGATCAGATCCGGGTGGCAAGTTCACTTGTGATATGTTTTTGTTAGGCTGAGTCGTTGAGAAATCTGGAGCGAAAGCTGACAAGTCGAAGCTGATTTAATTCAGTGCTAAGATAGCACAAGAGGCTGAATCAGCTTCTCCTCTTCCTAATTTTCTGCTTATTTAATTCAGTTTCATACCTACCCTTGTAGAATTTGAAGCCAGAGCTTTGGGTTGCTAGTCCAGCAGCAAAACGAGATCATAAGATCATTGCAAGTAGGAGCAGGAATCAGTAATATATCCTGTCTAACCTGCTGCACCTTATAATAAGATCATAGCAAATCTCATTGTGACCTTTGCTCCACTTTACTGTTTGGTCTCCATATACCTTGGATTTCTGTGGAGATCAAGAATCTGCGTAACTGAATCTTTAATATATTCAATGATCCAGCTTCCACTGATTTGTGTGTGGATGTGAATTTCAAATACTATCGAATTTCAAATACTATCAAATCTCAAAGAAGGAATTTTTCCTCATCTCTATCTTAAATGAAATACTCTGAAGTTTTAGACTGTGCCCCAAGTTCTCAATTGGCAATGCTGACTAGAGAGACAGAGAGAACAAAAGTAAATTTAAAGGTTATCTCTGGATTTAACTATACTACCACACACATAGCAGGTCTCCGACACACTTTTCCCCATAAACTTGAGGTAATAAAGAAATAGAGTCAAACAGCATGGAAACAGACGCTTTGGTCCAACTCATCTTCCTGACCAGGTTGCCCAAACCAAACTAGTTCCATTTGCCTGCAATTGTCCCATATCCCTTTAAACCTTTCCTATTCATGGATCTATCCAAATTGCTTTTAAATGTTGTAACTGTACTTGCATCTACTATTTCCCCTGGCAGTTTATTCCCCTCTCACCTTAAACCTATGCCCTCTAGTCTTGAACTCCCCTATCATAGGGAAACAACCTTTGCTATTCACCTTATCTATGCTCCTCATGATTTTATAAACTTCTATAAGGTCACCCTTCAATCTCCTATGCTCCAGGGAAAAATGTCCCAGCCTATTCAGCCTCTCGTTTATAAATCAAACCCTCCAGGTGCAATAACATCCTGGTCAATCTTTTCTGCATCTCTTCCTATTTAATAATATCTTTGCTATAGTTGGGCAACCAGAACTATATGCAGTACTCCAAAAGTTGCTTCACCAATGTCCTGTACAGCCTCAACATGACATCCCAACTCCTATGGTCAATGCTCTGACCAATGAAGGCAAGTGCACCAAAACCACCTTCACCATGTCTACCTGTGACACCAGCTTCAATGGCCTGTGAACCTGCACTCTAACGTCTCTCTGTTCAACAACACTCCTCAGGGCCTGACCATTAAGTGTGTAACTCGTGCCCTGCTTATCATCCAAAACACTTCTGCCCCTCTCCCAGCTCACACCAAATCCTGATCACCTATCATCCCTGTAGTCAGTGACTTTCATTGGCTCCTTGTTAAGCAACATCTTTATCTTAAATTTCTCAGCACTGTTTTCAAATACCCCTTTGGCCTTCCTTCTGTTTCTCCCTTGCTTCCTTAGGCCTCATAAATCTCTGAGATATCTGTGTTCAGTGAACTCTGGTGTCTTGTGCATGCCTTATGTTAATTGCTCCACTGTTGGTGGTCATCCCTTTAGTTGTTTAATGCTTAATTTCTGTGTTCCTCTATTCCTTATTGCCTTTAAGATCATAAAACTGTAAGATATAGGAGCAGAATTAGGCCATTCTGCCCATCGATCTGCCATTCAAACATGGCTGATGTGTTTCTCAACCCCACTCTCCTTCCTTCTCTCTGTAACCTTTGATCCCCTTGCCAATTACGAACATATTATCGCTGTCTTAAATACACTCAATTACTTGGCCTCCACAGCCCTCCACGACAGTGAGTTCCACAGATTCACCATCTTCCAGCTGAAGAAATTCCTCCTAATCTCAGTTCTAAAGGGTAGTACCTTCACTCTGAGGCTGTGCCCTGGGTTCTAATCTCTCCTATGAGCAGAAACATCGTCTCCATAGCCGCTGTATCTGGATCTCTCAGTATTCTGTAAGTTTGAATAGATTCCTCACTCATCTTTGAAACTCCATCGAGAACCTCTCTTTCCCCCTTTAAGACTCTCCTGAAAACTTGATTCTTTCAAGAAACGTTTGGCCATCTGATCGAATTACTTCTTATCTGGCTCAGTTATTATATGTGACTCAGAAAGAGTTCATATTGGTCGATAAATCAGTAGATTAACTGTAGAAGCACCATCCACTGTGATGATGTTATGACAATTGGTAGAAAGAGTAGTCAAGGATTTTGAAGCAATCAGACTCAACCTGTGGTCCTCCTAACAGTCTTGCTAATAATGTAGACTAAATCCTTGTGTCATGATGACAGTTTAGAACCATAAAGAACTATGGACATTTTTAACTTGTAATTCTAAAATGTGTTTTTTCTTAAAAGAGAATTGACTACAGTTGAATATAGCTGTGGATATATGGATACATAAATACATAGAATGTCACACCTAAACATGTGAACAGGAAGAGGTGAGTCAAAAAAGATTGGACTGTGGTCTCTTGGAACTAGAAAGATAACAAGGAGCTGAACCCTTGTTCAACAGCAAGCCACCCCCTCTGGCCTCTATCCCAAATTGAAGATATGTACTTTTTTTCTCTTTGAAGAGTACACAAGGGCCAGGGGTTAGAATGCCAGTTTTAACTTCTCAGGACTGAGATTCTGGTGTATTTGCTAGTGCTAGACTCAGATTCTTGTGTATTCCATGGGCTAAGGGTAATAGTAAATAATAGTCTTCATTCAAATGTTGATGTGCGGTGAAGATCATAGTTAAACTATCCTGTAGTAACCCGTACATTGCAGGTTGGAGTGCTGGAAGCCAGCTAGTTAGCCAGGCAACAGGAAGCAGGACAACAAAAGGACTCTGTCCCTCTATTGTGGTAGTGACTGTTGTATTCAATTTTCTGCTCCTCATGACTAATTCAGAGACTGATCTGTTTATCTTTCGCTTACCTTTTTGGACTCACCTCTTACTTATAAACAATGTGTATGTGTGTTGTGGTACTAATTTTTTCATGGTTAGTAGTTAATAAACTCACTCCTTTTGTCAATTGAAGAAAACCTGGTTAAAATGGCTCTTTCTAAAACATAGGTTCATTTAGATCTGTGAGCAAGGTATCCACAAATGAAGGGATCTGCTTTTAAATTAATTTTGTTGAGAGCAACTAAGGGCTTGGGTGAATATGAACTAAGAAGTTGAACAAGTTCATCATTCTATTCCTAGAAGCCTTACAATTTGTGATATCTTGTCTGTAACGGTAACAATTTGGGGAACCTTGTCTGGGATCTGGGTGTTGTAAAATTTTGTAATATATAAATAGTTGTGGAGATGAAATAAACCATACTTTAACTGTGAGACTCTTCTAGTTAGATCAGGCAGTGGCTATCTCATTAGTCTAGATGCAGTGGATCCTAAGGAACGGAAATTTTATTGGTAGATGCTGGTGGTAGCACATTTAATATGGTGTGATACTTTGTTTCATAATGTCCTGAGAAACATTTTGGGATGGTTTATTATGATAAAGGTGTTACATAAGATAAGCAGTAATTGCGTTACAACATATTTTGGAAAGTACACTGACACTCGAGCCCCAATAATTTGCAACAAACTTACTGATTTAATCAAGGTACACAACGTCCTCAATTTACCTGTCTGATGGAATTATTTTAACAGAAAACTCTGACCAGGTTCCTGTACTTAACAATGGCTACTATTCATTATAAATGAGTCCATTCTAACGGTGAGTAAACAGCTATCATTTATAAACATCTAATGCTACTAGTTAAACTCTAACCCCAATTTAAAACCCATACACACACATACTGACAGACACTAAAAAAGAAACAAAAACGTTGGTGTTATGGATGGAGGAAAAGAACTGGGAAACCATGGTTCAATAGCAAAAGTCCACAGGGTTCAATGAGATGTTCCTTTTGCTCCCCAAGACCTTCTATTCTTCAGTCTCCTTTCTCCATGTTCTTTCATTTCTTCGCAGGAGGTTCTGGATATTGGTGCACTAATTGTAAATTCTCTTAGTTACTGGTTAAATGCAACTGCTTACAGCAACAGGTGGAAAAAAAACAGCTTTTTTCAGACTTCAGGTAGTTGTACAGCAGAGACTGACAGTAGTTGCTTGTTCTTCTGCATTTTCTAATCAACATGTTCAGAGATGATGTGACACACCTCTGAAGCAGGTGGATCTTGAACTCGGGTCTCCCGACTGAAAGGTAAGGACACTACCACTTTGCCACAAGAGCCCTCCTTCTGCTTCAATATTGTTCACACACACATGCCGTTCAGATGCTCAGGGACCAATCAGAGAGTTGTCATCAGGTCAATGACCTGTGGCAACAGCAACTTGTCACAATTCTACAAATCAACAATCTGCCAGTTGGGTGCTGCTACATCTGCTTTTCCACCATTTTGTTCCACAAATCAGAAGGAACTGAGTCAGTGAATGTAGTACAATGTGTTGCGTGATGTGGTTGTCAAGTTTGAATAACTAGTTATGCATAAAGCTATGAGATGTGGCTCTGAGGCTTGGAGCAGTGTTAAGTGTGTGACAGCAAACTGAAGCATACAGACTGGTAGAGACTGCAATAGCTGATAGATGAGTGAAGGGTGGGATATGGTAGTAGAAGATATATGCACTAATGACCACTTCTGTGTGATCACTATCTTGCTGCATTACATTTGGGTCCTCAAAGCTACACTCCTGGCACATTTGACTGACATTTTTATCTGCTTTCACTGCCTTCAGATCATGAGTCTCTAGGATCTGGTAGGTCCAAGGGATAGATGACACCTCTCCTTCATTGCAATCCTCATCCAAGGGCATCGGTACAGCAATGATAAGTATTGGTCTCCACTCTGTCAGGAGAGTCATTATCCAGTGATCTTTTTTCTTGCAGTGTGCTCCAGTGCAGCCAGTTCCAGCTCCTGCTTCAGGGAGAATGTACTCGCCTTTTAAATAGTGAGGCCTGGCTTTCAGTTCACTTTACCTGATGAAGGAGCAGTGCTCTGAAAGCTTGTGATTTTAAATAAACCTGTTGGACTATATCATGGTGTCGTGTGACTTCTGACTTTGGCAAAAGCTAACTTTAAATTATGCTCACCTTACTTGAATTTGGTTCCCCTTCTCAGCTGCACGTTTATAACTGAGCTACAAGTGGAATTTACTAAAATGCCCATAGTCAGATGCTGGAAGCAATGAACATGGGTTAATCGTGCTTTATGATACCAGCAATCTTTTTTTATGCCTTACCAAATTTCACAGCCTTGATTGTAATAGTACATTGATCTCTGATGGCCACTGCTGCATGACTATTGTAAAAGCAAATTAAAAGCAAAACACAAGAAAAAAAACTTTTTTTTCTGTAATGCCTTGCACAAACTTCATTTGGAAATACATTCAGTTTTGGTCTCCATGCATAGCAGGTGATATAATGATATTGGAGTAGGTTCAGTGGCAGACTACAATAGATTGTCACCACCTCAAAGAATCAGGATCCTCTATTCGAGTGAAGCATGGACTTGGAGGCAATTTGTGTGGCCTTTTTAACACAGTCAACAAATTAGATTCCATCAATGCTGTAGTTTGTATAAGTTGGGAGAAAGGAGGTTGTATTGGTTCGATGGGCTAAAACAGTGAGCTGAAGTCCTTGGGTTAATAACTATTGTCCAACTCAACCTTTCTCGGCCAGTCAAAAAATGCAGAAATTAGGCACAATTAATGCATAGCTCTTGCCATACTATAAGAATTCCGTTTTCCACTTTTCAGCATGTTCCTCTTTTTGCTATTGAGATCAAGCTAAGTTACACAAATTAAAAATATACATCAAGTCAACTCTTAAACAATGTTGTAGAATACGCCATTTTTGTTGAAAATATTAGGAAGCCGCGATATTAGAAACATTTCTATCCTAAATTTGATGCATACTCTCGTGCACCTTGAGTATGTAGAATCACTCACAATAAAGTCACCTTGTATCTCAGATAACGATGTCATCATATCTTGGATACTATGTTTGATTCCTAAGAACGTGGAGTTGCCATAGGAGAACCGAACAGTCCAAAACAACAGGAAATGCCAAGAGTGGTTGTGTACATTAAAGTGGAGTCTTTAGAGGAGCTTGATATGACCATTATAGTCATTGACGAGATCAATCAACTCACCTAGACAATTCATTCCATCAAAGACATACATTCTCTGCTTTTATGGACACTGTACAACCCTGCATTTTTTAATTTTTAGTCTCAAGAAAATGATTTTAATAATTTTATCAAAAATATATCATTCAATACACTTTCAGTAATCATCTCTACAGTGAGCGTATCCATTAATCCCTTGGTGGAGTGCCCAATTCGACAGTAGGCTGCTCAACGTCAATAAATGAACGGACCTGTATTTGAAACAGTTAAAATTTCATTTTGGCAACTAACCACTGCAAGTCTGGATGACCTGTATATTGCAGTAACTTTCTTTGTGGGAAAACATGGCTGAGGAATGCTATGCTGAGGATGCAAGCATGAGTAAATAAACTTTTATAGCTTAAGAGAGCACGAAAATAGCACAGCACAAATCACAAGTTTCCATAATAGATAGCTGCAGTTGTAAAATAAATTTGGACAAAAGTTACACTGTCACTGATACAGCAATACAAATAGTATACAGGATATTAGAAATCAAAATAGCAAACCTTTACTAATTATCAATAGCATGAATGTGAAGGAGAATGTGCAGTGCCTGATGTGGTAGTCCTCTGGCAGGGAGTGGCGATCTCCAAGCCCAGCATGGCAGTCTTATGGCAGCCTGGCACAGGGGTCTTTCAGTGGCACGTGGCAGTCATTTGGCCCAGCATGGACTCAGAGTGGACTTCCGGCCTCAAGGTGATTCCAGAGCGGACTTCCAGCCTCGAGAGCCTTAAGGTGAAACCTGGTGCAGTCTGGAGTCAAGGCCCCATGCAGACTGGAGGCTTGGTGCCAGTGTGGTCTTGGTTAGAAGGACTGTTGTGCTGAAATTTTTCTAATTTATTCCTACAATATGTAATGTTAGATGTCTTATTTATTTATTTTTCTAATTTTTTTTCCTAAGAACTTGTACTGAGGAATCTGTACCTAGGTACCTTATACCTAAGATGGCACGATAATTGGCGAGTTGTAAACTTTTCACTGTACTCATTCGAGTACATGTGACAATAAAGCCAATTAAATATCAAATCACTGTGGGGCCTAAAGTTTCTGGCAGGAGTGTTGGCTGCTCAAATTAGGATTAGCTAAAAACGAGAAAGACTGCACCTCAAGGGTTAAGTCTTCGTTTTCTTCTTCCTTATTTTTGTCATGTTGTCACCCAATATACTGTATAGTATTAGGGAAAATATCACAATTAAAAAGCACAGAGGAGTAAAAGTCATGGACCAGTAGAAAGGAACCAATATGCAAGGAGGAAGGAAGGTATTGTTGAGGTGTTTGGGAATATGAGGTTATGAAATTGTAGAATAGCGTGAAAGTCATGGAATGCAGCGTACTGTTGAGTTATTGTATGAGCCACATAATCTGTTACATGAATGTTATCATGCAGCAATTACATTCAACTCCCACGCTGCAGAATATAATGGCAATGAAGTGTTTATGTGGGTAAGTGTGATTATTTACACATAATGTACCACTTGCTTGTTTCATCAATCAAAGAAAACTCTTGTTTTAGAGTAAAACAGTAGATTGGCAGTTTTCACCGTAGTACCATCCATCAATGCCCACAGTTGCAACTGTTTCTATTCTGCTGAGTGAACTTCTGGAATTATATGAAGGCTTGGATCTTTATTTGGTTCTTATTTGAAAGAGAGGCTGTGCAAGAGAAAAATGTAATCTCTAACTTGCTTCCTTGCACACAACAGTGAATGGTTTCTCAAGAATTCAACATGAGCAACTTTCACATAAGTCATAACATGGATATTTGCTCTGGAGTCTGTCGGGGGTGTGTCAAGGTCATTGGCATCTCAGGGAATACATTAAATTTGAAGGTCATAGACTCTTGTAAGAGTATCCCTTGTGAATATCCTATTGCCGCTGCGCACACAACGCAATTATAGTACATTCAATATATCTATACCTTGCCATCCATCGTATTTTATTGGGTAAAAAAGAAGCCCTTAAGTTTTCCAAAAATAAACAGAACGGAACATATGTAATTCTGAGCAGAACATAAAAGAATGACTTCAAGAGCAATCTGATGTTTGCAACTATGTCCAAATAAAATTAAAAGTTAGAGTTCCTGTAAAGTTTAATGGTAAACTAAACTATTAGTGAGAAAATGCATTTGTCTTATCCTCCAAAATCTACAAATTGAATTACAGATTTTTTATTGATAATTGTTTGCTGAGAATCCCTTAAAATTATATTTATGTCTTCATTTCTGAAAACCCCTTTCTGCACTGTTGTTTGAGGCTAATTTGAAAGTAGAATAGCAATTAATCTACATAATCAATTTTTTATCTTGTTCTCTTATTTCACCAATTACACAATGCAACTGGCTAAAAAAAATCTTCATTGTCTACAACTGTGTTATATTTCTGACAGAAAGACATATCAGCAATTACAGCTCCTATGATCTAATTACTTGCTGTAAATCAAATGCAATCAAATCAGGGCCTGGTGGTAATGTCACTGGAGTAGTAATCCAGAGGCACAGGCTATGTTGTAGGGACAGGGGTTCAAATCCCACTGTGGCAGCTTGTGGAATTCAATTAACAAATCTGGCTTATAACTGTTATGACAATGGCTTGCAGATATCAATCTTGCCTTTACTGATCGGGTGGCTGCCTTGGTAGAGTATTAAAATCATTAATTTGAGTTGTTAATGTACTTGTGATCTGGGACGATGTCAAAGGCTAGGACAGCACAGACTTCAACATGTTACAACAAGCTTGCCTTCTTGGTTTGGACTTTTCCCCCAGTGAGCAGTCTGAGAAGTGAGCAGAGATATCAATGACAATTGATTCTGCAACTTACTGTCCTTGTCATTTACAAGTTTATATCAGGAGCGAAACCATGCAAATTCAGATTCTTTTCGATGCATTAAGTCCTTGGCCTTAAGAGTTATTGGTTGAGCCCAAGGTCATCCATGCGCCATTTATTTAGTTAGGAAACAACAGAAACCTGAATGCATGGTGCTACCCATTTATGGAGACAGAGCATTTGTCCATTTTGGCATAGTTTTAGAATATGGTCATGTTCTATTTTAAAATAAACTCAAAATATTCACTCTGCATGTGGCAATTGATAACTAACCCTGCTGGTTGCTGTTTTGATACTAGCATTCCTCATTTTGAGTCATATTTAAAACCACCAGACCTTACAGAATATCTGTTTTATGCTATATTTTTATGATTCAGTTGAATTTCCTAATCAATATAAGGAGTGTACAGGCATTCTTAAGAGAGAAATCAGGAAGGCAAAGAGGGGTTATGAGATAGCATTGGCCGATAAGGTTAAGGATAACAAAGAGATTCTATAACTACATTAAGAGCAAGATGGTAACTAGAGAAAGGGTTGGGCCTCTTAAAGATCAAGGAGGTCGTCTTTGTGTTGAACCTCAGGAGATGGAAGAGATACTAAATGAATATTTCACGTCAGTTTTTACTGCGGAGAAAGAAATGGAGTCTAGAGAATGAAGAGAAATAAACTTTGATGTTTTAAAATCAGTTCACATTACAGAAGAGGAAGTTCGGGACGTCTTAGAGAATATAAATTTGGATAAATCTCTGGAACCTGATCTAATGTATTCCAGAATGTTGTGGGAAGTAAGGGAGGAAATTATGAGACCCCTTGCAAAAATATTTGCATCATCTATAACTACGATGAGTGTCTGGTGACTGGAGGGTGGCTAATGTTGTACCTTTGTTTAAGAAAGGTTGTAAGGAGAAACCAGGGAACTATAGACCTGTGAGTCTGACTTCAGTTGTGGGCAAATTGTTGGAGGTGATTATAAAAGATAGAATTTATGGACATTTAGAGAGGCAATTTAGATTAGGGATAGTCAGCATGGTTTTGCACGAGGAAAATCATGTCTTCCAAACTTGATTGAGTTTTTTGAGGAAGTTACCAAAAATGTTGATGATGGCAGTGCAGTAGACATTGTTTATCTGGGTTTTAGTAAAGCCTTTGACAAGGTTCTGCGTGGTAGACTAATTAGTAAAGTTCGGTCTCTTGGGATTCAGGGTGAGCTTGCCAATTGGATACATAATTGGCTTAACAGCAGGAGACAGAGTGTAATGGTGGAGGGTTGCATTTCGGACTGGAGGCCTGTGACCAGTGGTGTTTCACAGGGATCGCTTCTGCATCCTCTTTTGTTTGACATTTATATAAATGGTTTGAATAAGAATATAGAAGGCATGATTAGAAAGTTTGCGGATGACCCCAAAATTGATGGCATTGTAGACGGTGAAGAAGGTTTTCAGAGATTACAAAGGGATTTTAATCAAATGGGTCAATGGGCTGAAAAATGGCAGATGGAGTTCAATCTGGATAAATGTGAGGTATTGCATTTTGGTACAACAAACAGGGGTAGGGCTTATATAGTTAATGGTAGGGCCTTGGGTAGCATTGTAGAACAGAGGGATCTAGGGGTGCAGGTATATAATTTTTTAAAATTTGCGTCACATATAGACAGGATGATTAAAATGGCATTTGGCACACTTGCCTTCATTGCTCAGTCTTTTGTGTATCGGAGTTAGGACGTTATGTTGAGGTTGCACAGGACATAGGTGAGGCCTTTTCCGTAATACTGTGTCCAGTTCTAGTCGCCAAGTTATAGCAACGATATTGGCAAGTTGGAGAGGGTTCAGAAGAGATTTATCAGGATGTTGCCGGGTGTGGAAGGTTTGAGCTATAAGGAAAAGCTGGATAGGCTGGGACCTTTTTCCACTGGAACATAGGAGGTTGAGAGGTGACGTGATAGAAGTTTGTAAAATAATAAGAGGTATAGATAGAGTTGATGGTAGTTGTCTTTTCCTTAAGATGGGGAATTTCAAGACAAGGGGGCACTTTTTTAAGGTGAAAGGAGAGAGATTTTAAAAAGACATAGGACGCACATCTTTTACACAGAAGGTGATTCGTGTGTGCAATGAACTTCTTGATGAAGTGGTGCGTGCTGATACAATTTAAAAGACATTTGGATGGATATTTGAATAGAAAAGGTTTGGAAAGATATGGGCTAGGAGCAGCCAGGTGGAAGTAGTTTAGTTTGGGATTGTGTATGGCATGGACTGGTTGAACAAAAGTGTCTGTTTCCATGCTGTATGACTCTATGTACATTGAAAATGTCACTTATGTGAACCAACATTCTTTATCTATTTCAATGTCAGTTTTACAGACCTGTTCTGAAAGTCACTTGATATAGTCGATATTGATGGTGAAATTACATCAATGTACTTCAGAACTTGGGTTCCCTTTTCCCATCTGCGACAAAAAATAAAACTGAGACTCAAACTCAAAAGGCATTGGATGGGAATGAAGCTCAGTTAAAGATTAAAAAAATAGATTGTTATGCTTACAACTTCAAACAGTATTTAATTACTCTCAATACTGTTAAAATCCTAAGATTGAGGCCATCACTTCAGTTACCAATACCTTCCTGCAATTCCAATTATCCACCTTTTCCCAGTTTGACCTACTCTAGCTCTGAATCTGTGTCTCTCTCTACCTTTTCCCTCTCTGGTTTCCATCCCATTTCCCCTCATGTCGTTTCCAAATTCATCTTAGCTATCATTTTTTTGCTTGCCTTCATTGTTATTAAAATATTGACCATCACTTTCCTTCCTGACAACAAGATAAATCATAATTTAAATGGGACCCCTCCTCAGGCACAATTCCCACCTATCTGAAATTGCCATCATCACCCCAGCATTCAAAAGATGTATCACATAACCGACTTCCACTCCGTACTTGCAAACAACCATTCTATCTTCAGCGTCTCATCCTATTTCAAAATACATGAACAGGTTGTCACCCCCAAAATTCATATCTAACTTTACTAAAATGCTGTGTTTCAAATATTCCAAGAGGTTTCTATCTCAACACAAACTGGTTTTAATCAAAGTCATAAATAGCATTTTCTATGGTTGTGGTCACCGTACACTTCTCCTCCTTAGCTTGCTCTGTGGCTTTTACTGTTGTTGGCAATATCATCCTCCTCCAACAGCTCTCCACTGATAGAAGGGAGTCTGGTTATTCACAGAGATCCAGAGATCCAGGGCTGAGGCAGCTAAAGGCTTTGCCACTGTTAATAAAGCAGAGGTTGGAAGAAGATAGGATATAGCCAAAGAAGCTCAAAATCAACAGATGTAAGGCTAGAGAAAGTGTCAGGGATAGTGAGGTGAGGTGATGCAAGTATTTACAATGCGGTGGGTGCTAGCCACCTTGGGTCGTAGCACTAGTTAGGTGGCACAGTTTAGTCGGTGCAAGCCAGGGGGGTGGTGGAGTTGGGTGATGGGGAGAAGTCAGGTTGAGTCTGGGGGTATTCGATGGATCAGGGAAGGTAATTGTGGGGACAAAGGAGCTCTGAAATATTCCAGCAATACTATTGAAGGTTTGTGTTCCAAGGGAGCCAGGCTTCTAGCCAAGTTGTTCAAGTGCAATTAAAACACTGGCATCTCTCCTGCAATTACCCAGGTAATGTCATGTACACAAACAGCAGGCCAAATCTAACTTAGCCAATTACCTCTCCACCGCTCTCATCTCAATCATCAACATTGCTGATGGAATGCATCATCAACAGGGCTTTCAAATGGCGTTTACTCAGCAATGACCTATTCAGTGATGCTCAGTTTGGGTTCCACGAGGGTTACTCATCTCCTAATTTTGTAACAGCTTTGTTCTAAACTTGGGCAAAAGAGCTGAACTCAACTAGTGAGGTTCGAGTGACTGCTCATGACATCAAAGCAGCATTTGAACAATTGATTTTTTGGTTTATTTATTGTCACATATACTGAAATACAGTGAAAAGCTTTGTTCATGAGTGGTATAGGCAGATCATAGTAAGCAAAGGATGTACAGATCAAAAAGACTTTGACAGAGGCATACAGGTTACATTGCACAGGCCTGCACTAGGCGAGATCAACGTTAGCAAGATCAGCATTATTTGAGGCTAGAGAGCCCATTCAACAGTCTGATAATGGCCAGGAAGAAGCTGTTCCTGAACCTGCTCACGTGTGTGTTCAGGCTTCTGTATCTTCTGCCTGTTGGAAAAGGTGCATGCTACCAAAACTCAACAGGAATAAGGGAAAACTCTACATTGGTTGGAGTCATGCACAGTGCAAAGAAAGATAGTTTTGTCCATTGAAGATCAATCACTTCAGTCCTAGTACATCACTTCAGGAGTTCCTCGAGTCAGGGTTGTAGATTCAACCATTTTCATTAATGACCCGCATTCCATCATAAATTCAGAAGTGGAAATGTCCACTAATGACTGCACAATGTGCAGCATCTTTCAAAATTCCTTAGGTACTGAAGCAATCATGCCCAAAAGCAGCAAGACCTGGACAATAAACCTGGTTTAGGCTGACCTGTGGCAAGTAACATTGACACCACAAAAGCGCCAATTAATGACCACCTATAGCAAGAGAGAGTCTAACCACCTCCCCTTGACATTCAATAGTATTACTATCATTGAATTCTCCCACTATCCTGGGGGTTACTTACTAATGATCTGAAACTGCACTTGAATTGCTGTATAGACAACAAGGACAGATCAGAGGCTAAGAATTCTACAGCGAATGACTCACCTCCTTACTCCCAGATACTCTGCACCATCTACCAAGCACAAGTCAGAAGGGTGATGGAATACTCTCCACTTGCCTGGATGGATGCACCTTCAACAACATTCAAGAACTTGACACAGTCCAAGACAAAGCAGCTTGCTTGACTGGCACCCTATCTGCTACCTTCAACATTCACTCCTTGCACCATCAACGCACAGTACCAACAGTGTGTGCCATCTCCAAGATACACTTCAGAATCTCACCAGGGCTCTTTGACAGCGCCTTCCAAACTCACAACCTCTAACACCTAAATCCAAAAGGCAGCAGATCCTTGGGAACACCATCACCAGCAGTTTCCTCTTCATCGCACACACCATCCTGGCTTTGACCTGTACTGCCATTCCTTCACTGTCACTGATTTAAGTCCTTCCTAACAGCACTGTGTGTACCTGTACCATATGGACAGCAGTATTTTGAAGGAGGGTCTCTCCATTACCGCCTCAAGGACAAGTATGGATGAGTAATAAATTCTGACCTAGCTAGCAATTCCCACATTCTGTTATATGATTAAATAAAGTACCCAGGATGGGTGGATGGGCAACAAATGCTGGCCATGTTAGTAGGGTCTATACTTAATGGAAGAATAAACAAAATAAAAGAATTTTTCATTATTTTACAAAGACAGAATGATGAAGGGTGCTTTTTCTGAACTGGATGTAATTATGTGCTTGTGAGTGAAGAGATGATGCAGCTAATTCAACTTGGAAGGGTCAACACTTCAGTAGAGTGAAACCTTTATAGCTTGAATGGAAACCAGCAAAAGTTGGATGATTTCTATGAGATCTTCCCTCATCCTTCTAAACTCTGGTGAATGTAGTCCTAATCAATCCAATCTCTCTTCTGGCCATTCCAGGTCTGATAAACTTTTGTTGCACTCCCTCTTTGGCCAGAATATCCTTCCTCAGGTAAAGTGACTAAAACTACACACAATACTCCTTGTGTGATTTCATCAAGTCTCCATATAATTGCAGCAAGGCATCCCTGCTCCTGTACTCAAATCCTCTCGCTGGGAAGACTAATTTACTATTTGCCTTCTTCCATGCCTGCTGCACCTACATGCCCACATCTTCCCCCTTTCTATTGCTATTCAGACAATAACCTGTCTTCCTGTTTTTGCTACCAAAGTGGATAACCTCATATTTATCCACATTATACTTGTTAAGTGGAAATACAGTATTCGAAGCAGGATATAGGTCTGGTGGACAAGATAAGGTTGGCGAGTGACAAGGGAACACAGTAGAGAAACTAGAGGAAGATCTGAGTTCAAGTTTCAGGCAGGAGGGAGAACTTTAGATTACATAGGCTGTGGAAAGGGAGGAAAACACCAGCAGTAGTTAAACAGATCATATTAATTTCAACAACAAAGAAATCCTGTGAACTTGATGAAAGAATCAACAAACAAAACAAAAGATAAGTTTATGACAATGATTTGCAGTGGAGAAGACTATTCTTGCATTTCCAAGATGATCTTGAAATAATGAGCAATGTTAGCAGTGGAGAGCAAGACCCTTATAAAAACCAGGCTCGACTTCTTCCTGAACTGAAATTGATCAGTGACTGGTCTTAACGACAGGCTGGAATCATGATAAAATGTGCTTTCTTTGGCTTTTTAATTAAAAAAATAGTTTTAGTGCTGAATAGAATTAATCATCTGACTGTGTGCAATAGGCATAGTTCAGAACCCTACTGTCAGCTTTTTCAAAGCAGTTAATTTAGAATAGGATAAAAGAGGAATTAAAACAAAGCCAATTCATGAATAAATTTGGCTTTTCCTCTCTCAAATCTCTGATTTCCGAGAACAAAATTCCCCTCAACTTCTGATAAGAAAATTATTCCAAAACACCTTGAACTGGAGAGGAAACAAGTTAAGACAGCATTATCTTTCCATTATTACAGCAACATTCTTGATATCTGTATATTTATTTTCTCTCTTCTACCGATTCTATCGTCACCATGGCATTGCCCTATTAACAACTGCTTTCACGGCAGTCTGTAGGGATCCCCAGATTATTGCCAGAGCTGCTAATGCAAAACAAGCTGTGAAACAGCAACAAGCTCATATTCACATGGGATGGCAGATTTCAATAATTGATAAAAAACACAAAAATGCAAATAACAGCATCTGGTTAACTTAAATGGGATTCAGTGCATTCTAAAATTCATTGCTTTTGACTGGTCCACAAAAAAAATGGACAGGATCTTACTGGGTTGGATTGCTGTGCGTTTTGATGAGTTTTGAGGCAGAATCAGACAAGGTGTGTGTGTGTGTGTGTCTGTGTGTGTGTGTGTCTGTGTTTGTGTGCGCGTGTGTGTGTGTGTGTGTTAGAGCTCTATTTGTTTTGTGTAGGAAGACCAAAGAAAATGCTCACGTTTGGATTTGTCCAACTGCTTGCCTGTATGTGATGTTCCACTGTTGGGCAATGACAAGCTGTGGATTGACAGTGAGCTTTGAGGACAGAGTAGTAGTGACTTAGAGAGGATGTTAAGCTGGATGTAGCTAAGGACAAGTAAACTGTGTGACCTGGTAATTAAACAGCGTCCAGGGTGAGAGAATGGGATTTATGTGTAAGGGAGTGTCAGCCATGCCAACTGTGTACTAGGAGCAGTGTAACTTTGTAACTGGTGTGCATCACACTGTCAGTGAGAGGCCAACACTTTCCAGGTGTGCAATGTGCAGTGGTCTTTTAAATGTGGCACAGATACTAGGAATGCTGGTCTTTCGGCAGATATCCGCTGAGTGATAATTTGTTCCGGGAATGGCGTGTAGTAAAATGACATTAAAAACAGACATGATGGATACTATAGCAGCAGGGTGGGTAGTTCATGAGGTGCATTTGGTAAGATACTGTGAGAAATCCCCAAGTGAAACATCCTTCAAAAAACTTGACGCAGTTCACACTTAGCCAATAAATGTAAGATTCAGCCCAATGTTACTCTTTGATGGGGTGTTATTCATTCCACACATTTCTTGAAGGGGGCTGCTACCTCTCAGACACTCAAAGCCCCTACATTTCCTGTTCCTTTCATCACTGGATCCAGTAAGGAGCCCATTAGTGTCGAGAGGAAGTTGTGATTATGAGGAAGGAAATTTCTGGCATGCTTTGTCCAAATTGCCATTGGATAATGTCCAAAGAGGAAGTCCAGGCCTTACGCCTCATTGTGGAGGAACAAATCAAACAAGAGATGGGCAGTGTAATGCAGTCCACTCACAGCTGAGGGAGTTTGTTCAGACAATTGGGTAAATCAACCACAACAAAATTGAAATTAATGGAAGAAAAAAACAAACTGGACTGAAAGCAATATTTGTATTTCTGTGTTTAATGAAGTGATGCTTAAAGAAGACAGTCATGTCAATGAATATCTATCCCAACTTATTTAAAGGGAAGCTCTTCTTTAGCCAGTTGTTATTATAATGTGCAGGAAACAACTTCTTCTAACCTGTTGCTCCCCATAATGAAAAGCTAATTGTCCTTAGGATCTTTCAATAAGATAACACCTTTACAATGACTCCCAGATATCTATCATCTAAACATCTAAACTTCTTAATGAGAACTGGTCTGTAACTTGTTCCAAGACACCACTTTTCCACACATGGACCATTTAGTCCACTCAATCTGCTGACTGCCTGGAATTCACTTCTTGATAGCCATTGTTCTGTACTCTTTCAGATGAAAGGCCATCAGTCTAAATGTTAACTATTTCTCTATCTGTATATGCTGCCTGGCCTGTTGAGTATTTACATAATATAAACTGAACATTCTGGATTTTAACATGCATTCCAAATTGATTTTGTCTAATAATGCTCTAAAATTATCAGTATTTATCTAAGAATAAAATAATATCTCTTCTGTATTGTCCTTTCCAATTGTGGCAGATTTCAGAATATTTTGTTTACATACCTGTTGCAATGTTTGAAAGCAAGAAAAAGAAACAGCATGGATTATTTATTTTAATTGTTCACATTAATTAATTTCTCTCACTCTGTAGGGTCTCAGTTAATTTTTTCAATACGTTTACAGCAGGAACACCCTTAAGCGTTCAATAAATTATGCAGTTTCTATCAAAGAGCACAAAAATATAGAGACATGCAGGGTTAAAAATCAGATTATGTCACCTTCAGGCAGCATTGCCATAATTCCATTGGAATTTGACAGCACCTAAATTTGTTGTTCCCACTTCATTTCCATGATGACAGCATATGGCTTTCTGTCTGTAACCCTGCTGGTTCCCTATGCACTCAGCAGTGATGTAGGCAAGCTTTTGTTTGTAAAGGCTCCCTGTCCATTTTAAAGGCAGGAAGTATTGAAATACAGAAGTTTGAATACCATTATCAACATTTTAAAAGAAGGGAATAGGAATGCCATGAAGGAAAGAGAGCTCCTAGGTCAGAAATATGGTGCTGGAGACTTAAGGTGTGGGAGTGTGTAGGACGAGAGATGCCATTCTTCAAGGATAAGCCTCAGGGGATTGACAGCATGAGGTGAAGGAGGTACATTTCCAGCATCTGGGACCAAGGGCCTCACAGAAATTCCAGAAGAAGTCTAATAACATCATGTGGGAAGTCAAGGTCAGTGAAAGCATCATCACATGAAATCTCCTAGCCACCACAAGACCAATGTCCCACAATGCTCAATACACTCAGTCCCATCAGTCACCCAGCACAAATACCTGTCAATCACGACTCACATCAAACATCCAAATGCTCAACCTTACCATCACACACCTACTAATGATGGCCAGCTTCACATGCATCTGGCTACACATATCTCAATTCAGCTGTGGCAGGGACAACACCCAACTCATTCACTGTTATCCTTTGCTCCTTCTTGCAGAAAAATACAATACAGTACAATACAATAATACAATACAATACAGCACAGGAACAGGCCCTTCGGCCCACCAACTCTGTGCCGGTTCCTCATCCTTGTTGAGATCCGCTACTTATTGCCCATGTACGGTTTCTATCCCTCTGCTCACCTGCTGTTATTGTCTCTATCAAGATATGCCTTAAATGTTGCTAATGTGCCTGCTTCCACCACCTCCACTGGCAGTGCATTCCAGGCACTCACTGCCCTCTGTGTGGAAAAATTTTCCCCCACACTTCTTCCCTAAACTTCCCTCTCACCTCGAACCTGTACCCTCCGACAGTTGACCTTTCCACCCTGGGAAGAAGCCTCTGACTATCCACCCAATCTATGTTTTTCATAACATTGTAGACCTCTATCGGGTCTCCCCTCAGCCTCTATTTTTTTCAGTGAAAACAGTCAGAATTTACCCAACCTTCTCCTCATAACTGAAACCCTCCAGACCAGCAGCATCCTGGTAAACCTTCTCTGCAAAGGTCTCCAAAGCATCCACATCCTTCTGGTGATGTGGCAACCAGAGCTGCATGCAGTGATCCAAGTGTGGCCTAACTAAAGTTTTACTCAGTTATAACACAACTTTTACATTCAATGCCCCAGCCGAAGAAGGCAAGCGTGCTGTGTGCCTCCTTGGCCACCTTATCCACCTGTGTTGCTATTTTCAGGGATCTGTGGACATGTACACCCACTCTGACATGACATCCCCTCTGTATGTCAATGCTCCTAAGGATTCTGCCATTTATTGTGCAATTTGTAACAAGGTGAACCACATTGTAAGGGAGCATAGTAGAGCCAGCATCTTCTGACAACTATGGAGGAATTGGTTCACTGCATCATGAGGATGTGCAATCACTCTTGTGGCGTTCAGCAACACTGGGAACATTGAACACAAATGTATGGTTCTGCATTATTCCCTCGCTGAACTCGCAGCTTGCCCTCATTCTGCTGTCTAGCGTGATGAGCAAATTGTACTTTGCGCAACATGGACCTGCTGTTTTCTAGCTCACCTTTTTCCCTCAGACCAATTTTTGCTTTCCATGGTTCTGCTTCCAGATGTTCAAAATATGCGGCCTGCCCATCCATTGTAGCCCCAGGGTGGGAAGTAAGTGTGGCAGTTTAGCACTGATGAAGTGTCCTCATTACTTGATGTGACACTCACTCCTGTAGCTCACAGTGGTGTCACTGCATGAACTGTAGAGGTTGGCATTGAGTTGGCTCCTGCTCCCAGTGACTCACATGGGAAGGAACACAGTTACACCGTAGAAAAGATGGTTCATGCTTAGCTCAATGAAAGGTGAGGTGGCAGATGGATTTTGTTACAAAGAACCTAGATAAAGACCAGAGAGTGGTGAGTGCTAATCGACATAGCACTGAGATGCTAGACTGCCAGATAGCTTAGCATCACTTTCGGGGAACAGAGAGGAACCAGAGTCCAACTCAGGAGAAGGCATTGTGCTGTTTGCCAATTCCACAACCTTTGTTCCTTCTCTCTGCCATGCTGCAAACACAGGGTACTGTCCCCGTGACCCCTATATCAGTGGCAGTATATCTGTACGCAGGCCTTGTCTGTCATCTCTGTCACAGAGCTCATCATAAAACCTTCAAAAATTACTTTCAGGTCCTATGCAAACAAAGAAGCAGCTCAAAGTTAGCTTACCTGAATGTCAGCTCCTTGTCTGGAAGTGGCTGATGCCAGAAAACATACCCCCAGGAGAGTGTCCAGCACCACCAGGCTTTCAAATTTCGCGTGAAAATATGATACTTGCCTTTATATTAACAATGAGAGTAGTCCTTGGGTGAAAATATGCAATTGAGGGAAAGACTAACTATGACAATATTAGGCAGGAAATGGGGAATGTAGATTGGGTGTGGTTGTTTGAGGGTAAATCCACATCTGTCATGTGGGAATCTTTTAAAAGCCAGTTGATCAGATGTTCCTGTGAAAATGAAGGATTAGGATGGCAAGATTCTAGAACCTTGGATGACAAGAGAAATTATGAGCTTAGTCAGAAAGAAAAAGTTTAGGAAACTGAAGCAGACTGAGCCCTTTGACGAACATAAAGAAAATAGGAAAGAATTTAAACAAGGAATTAGGAGGGCAAAAAGGGACTATGGAATGTCCTTGGCAAACAGGTTTAAGGCATTTTATATGTATATAAGAAGCAAGAGGTTGGCTACCCTCCATTCAAAGACCAAAGGAGGGAATTTATGTGTGGAGCCAGATGAAGTGCATGAGGTCCTTAATGAGTACTTTGCATCAGTATTCACAAAGGAGAAGGACATGGTGGATGGTGAGTCTAGAGAGGGATATATTGATATTCTAGGGTATGTCAATATAAAAAACAATGAGGTGTTGGGTGTTCTGAAAAGCATTAAGACAGACAAGTCATCAGGACTTGATGGAATCTATCCCAGAATACTGAGGGAGATGGGGGAGGAAATTGCTGGGGCCTTGTATGAAATCTTTAGTCACAGGAGGTCCAAGAGGACTGGAGAATGGCCAATGCTGTTCCTTTGTTTAAGAAGGGAAACAGGGAAACTCTGGGAATTTATAGGCTGGTGAGCCTTATGTCAGTGGCAGGGAAATTATTGTGGAAGATTCTTAAGGACAGGATTTATTCACATTTGTGAAAATAGGGACTTATTAGCGCTAGACAATGTGGTTTTGTGTGGGAGGGGGTCATGTCTCATAAACTTGATTGAGTTTTTTGAGGAAGTGACAAAGTTGATTGATAAGAATGGGCCAGTAGGTGTTGTCTAAATGGACTTTATTGAGGCTTTTGACAGGGTTCCTCGTGGCAGGTTATTACAGAAGGTGAAGTCACATGGGATCCATGGTGAGCTGGTAAAATGGATACAGGACTGGTTTGATCATAGAAAACAGAGAGCAGAGGGGGAAGGGTGTTTTTCTGATTGGCGATCTGTGACCGGTTGTGCTTTGCAGGGATCAGTGCTGGGACCGCTGTTATTTGTAATATACATAATTTTTTTTCCTATTCATTTGTGGGATGTGGGCGTCGCTGGCTGGCCGGCCAGCATTTCTTGCCCATTCCTAGTTGGCCTTGAGAAGGTGGTGGTGAGCTGCCTTCTTGAACCGCTGCAGTTCTCCTGCTGTGGGTTGACCCACAATGCTATCAGGAAGGGAATTCCAGGATTTTGACCCAGTGACAGTGAAGGAACAGCGATATATTTCCAAGTCAGGATGGTGAGTGACTTGGAGGGGAACTTGGAGGTGGTGGTATTCTGGAGGAAAATGTAGGTGGTCTGATTAGAAAGTTTGCAGATGGCTCAAAGGTTGGAGTAACTGCAGATTGTGGGGAGGATTGATAGAGGATAGAGCAGGATATAGATAGGCCAGAGATTTGGGCAGAGAAACGGTAGATGGAGTTTAACCCCAACAAATGCAAGGTGATGCATTTTGTAAGGAGGGAAATATACAGTAAATGGCAGAATCCTAACCAGCAGTAACATACTAAGGGATCAAAGTGTATGGGTCCACCGTTTCCTAAAAGTGGAAACACAAGTGGCTAATGTGGTCAAGAATGTGTATGGCATACTTGTCTTCTTCATTTGAGTATAAAAATTGGTAAATCATGTTGTAGCTGTACGGAACTTTAGCTAGGTCACATTTGGAATATTGTGTACAATTCTGGCTGTCACACTACTAGAAAGATGTGGAGGCTATGGAGAGGGTACAGAAAAGGTTTACCAAGGTATTAGGAACAAAAACAGAAGTTGCTGGATAAGCTCAACAGGTCTGGCAGCATCTGTAAAGAAAAATCAGAGTTAATGTTTCGAGTCCAGTGACCCTTCCTCAGAACCAGTTCTTTTGGTTGTTATTTACCAAGATATTGCCTGGTTTGGAGGGTATTAGCTCTGAGGAGAAATTGGACTTGCTTTGACTTGAATGTTGGAGACTGAGAGGTGACCTGGTAGAAGTTTACAAAATTATGAGGAATAGTAGGAATCTTTATTCGCGGCGAAATTATATAAATTACTAGGGGACTTGGGTTTAAGATAAAAGGAAGAAAGTTTAAAGGAGATGTGAGAGGATGGTAAATGCCTGGAATGTGCTGCTAGAGGAGGTAGTAGAAGCAGACACAATAGCAGTGTTTAAAGGCATCTTGACAGATACATCAACAGGCAGGGAATAGAGGGATGTGGACCACATAGAGGCAAAAGGTTTTTAGTTTAGAAGGGTGTCGTGTTGGTGCAGGTTTGGTGCGCTGGAAAATCTGTTCCTGTGCTGGGCTGTTCTTTGCTTCTTTGTAATAGCTTCAACTACATTTGATTTGGCTATCATGAACAATCATTTAAGTTACAAGGTTAAGTTGCCTTTAGATATGATACCATTGCAAGTAAATGTATTGGATTTTCTGAAGAAGGGTCTAGGCCCGAAACGTCAGCTTTCCTGCTCCTCTGATGCTGCTTGGCCTGCTGTGTTCATCCAGCTCTACACCTTGTTATCTCTAAATGTATTGGATTTCCAGTTTCAGCTGTACCATCTCCACTTTACATTCAACCAAAAGGTCACATAATTCTTAGTGACCCTGAAGTTCGAATATCTTGAAATATCCTGCACTAAACCAAGAGTATGCCCTTTTTTTATTGGGAAATCAGCTGTTGAAGACTAGCTTATAATATTTGCGCTGTAAGTAATTCACCAGAGATAGTAGGAACTGCCAGTGCTGGAGTCTGAGGTAACACAGTGTGGAGCTGGATGAACACAGCAGGCCAGGCAGCACCAGAGGAGCAGGAAAGCTCTCATTTTGGGTCTGGACCCTTCTTCAGAAATAATTCACCATCCTTCTTTTGGCACTGTGGCACAGTGGTGGTGCTCCCACCTCTAGGCCAGGAGGTCTGGGTTTAAATTCCACCTGTCCCAGATGAGTGTCATAACTTCTGCAAACAGGTTGAACATGATAACTGACCCTTCCTTGCCTCTTCTGTAATGATTCATTTTTTCTGCTTATTTCAATTAGCTTCTGCAGATCCTTATTTTTGGTTATTTCAGCTTCTTTTTGTGACTCAATATGTAATTGCTTCTGACACCATGGGTTAGGTTTTATTGCCCTTTCACCTACTGGATCTCAACAAATACTGAATGAATGAACAAATGATCAGGTAGGATCTATTGGATGATTCTTCTCCTCCCGTGCAATTTCCCCAGAGTTAGGAACACAAACAAAGTTGCTGGAAAAGCTCAGCAGATCTGGCAGCATCTGTGAAAGGAAAAACAGAGTTAACTGTTCTGAGGAAGGGTCACTGGACCCGAAACGTTAACTCTGTTTTCTCCTTCACAGATGCTGCCAGACCTGCTGGGCTTTTCCAGCAACTTTGTTTTACTTGGACCATGGGATCCAATAGGCCCAGGCGCAAGAGCAAATCAATCAGTCTCTATGGTACGATTCAACTCTCATTTGAGTTTATTCCTGAAGCTTTTTGCTTTGCTCGGTTCGGGATTCTGAATCTACTTTCTTTGGCAGCTCAAGAGGGAGGCTTACCATTACTGTCTAAAGGGCAACCAAGGATGGGAACATTTGTGGACAAAATAAAGTCATTACTGAGTTGAAAACAGGCAGAATCGATCAACTTCAGCAGGCAAAGCTGGTATGGCTTTAAAGAACTGCAACAACTGAACAAAATAAATGCAGCATTTGGACTAAAAAGCTTTCAAAACTGACCTTCTTGACAACTCTGCCAGCACAAGATAATTTACCAAAAAGAAAGTTTGTGATTGTCGCATGAGAATCCTCTTAGGTGACGCTTTAAATGTTTCTGTCAGTATTAGATTATCTACGGAAAAAGAACATTTTCTAAGGAGAGACTGGAGTTTGCCATCCATGATAACATTTTACCCTCTTTTGATGGACAGTAAGAATTAATTTTCAGGATAGGAAGGCAAAGTATATATTAAAAAAAATTCAGACTTGAAACAGACATTTAATGGCAGAATGTATTCAAGCTGACTTGGAAACTGCATCTGTAGACCAAAGGGATTATAATTCATCAAATAGCCTTTGGAAATATAAATGTCAGCTTAGCAAGTAATTTTAGATTTGTATTGGCAGCATTTGAGTGTCGTTAGGAGTTAACTAGGTCCAATGAACGCTTACAAAAGACAGCAGCAATACGTAGCTGCATTTATGAGTACCACAGTTATTTTCAATTGCAGTTTTGAATATTTAAATGAGTCTTAATTGAACCTGTCAAGTAAACCTTAATTTCTGTGACCAACATAGGAAAGATGTTTCCTTCTGAGATGCTGTCTTTAGGAGTAATGTACAAAACTGTGGATTTACTTGCACTGCAATATAAAAGGAGGTAAACTGAAGCAACGTTTTTCAATTTAGAAGCTGCGTTGTGTGAAAAACTGTTAATACGAAACTGCAAACTTTATTAAGCCAATAGTGAATGTATATTAAAAGATGCTACCACAAGGGTAACCTTGGAATATCAGAGTGTTTGAAGTTTGGCCCAGACATCAAGACAAAGGATGCAAAATATTGTTCCTGGTATATATCCAGTATAGGTATTTGATGAAAGAGGAAAGGAGTCACTGCAACAACTGAGGAGGTAAATGAATGGGTGATGGCATGGTGTGAGTTCAACAATGCTATTTTGATAAATAGCTGGAAATACTTCCAGAACTGAAACCAGTACAGAAGAAACTGACTACATTTATAAGAAATAAGAATAAATAAAACAATAAGGCAATAATAGACAGCTGTTTAAAAAATGACCAATGAAGGGAGAACAGAGAGGAAACAATTTTCCAGTCATGATGGAAGGTAGATGGGAGAGTTACAGCTGTGTATTGGAGACCCGTTTACCTTCAGAAATCTCAAACATCCCAGCATTAGGTGAAGGAAGAAGAGACTTGGAACTGAATTTAATGCAGCCACAGTCAGCATGCATCATGATGGCTAGGCCTACTGCGAGAGAGATCCCATGTCAGTCTCCTGGTGGCAGCAGAAACTCCTCTATTAGAGTGGAGAGGCTGCTACAAAATTCCAGATCACTGGCAATGAGCTGCCGATTATGCTCATTAATGAGTCAATTATCCTTGAGCCTGCCACAATTCAGGGCCTTTCTGGGAGCTGCACAGATTTCTGTGTCACCTCAAGAGCATCCAGCAACTCCTGTGGTGCAAGGGTTCCCTCGATGTTTGGCATTCTGTTTGATCAAAAGATCCCCTGAGGGAGGGGGACTGAAAGCTGACCACCTGTTGTTCTCTCCAGAATCTCCCTTCCATGATCGCCTTTAGGCAACACCCCATCTCCACCTTTACAAACATCGTCTTTATCTATTGGGCTTGCAACCTCCTCAAAAAAACTATCATACATTTGTCAGGCAAGATTTCACCGTCATGAAGCCATGTTGATTCTGCTTGATTTTATAATGTATTTCAAAGTGCTCTGTTAATACATCCTTCATAATAAACTCTAGCATTTTCCCAATGGGCAGATATTATCCTAACTGGCCTATAATTACCTGCCTTTTTTTGTCTCCCTCTTTTCTGGGTAGGGGTGTTACATTGTCAGTTTTCCAATTCTTTGGAACTTTTCCTAAATCGAAGGATTCTTGAAAGATTATGACCAGTGCACCCACTTTCTCTGATGCTACTTCTTTTAAAACCCTAGGATGTAACCCATCAGTCCTCGGGGACTTATCAAACATATACCATATTAGTTTCCCCAAGTATGTTTTCTTTGGTAATAAGAACTAAGAACAAAGAACAATACAGCAGAGGAACAGGCCCTCTGGCCCACCAAGACTGAACTGATTCTATTTACACCCACTATGTTTTGCCCATATGCAGTTTCTATCCCTCTTTTCACCTCCCATTCATGTGTCTATCAAGATACGCCTTAAATGTTACTAATGTGCCTGTTTCCAGCACCTCCAATGGCAGTGTATTCCAGGCACTCACCACTCTCTGTGTGAAAAAAAACTTTGCCTACATCTCTCCCCTAAATTATCCCCTTCTCCCTTGAAACTATGCCCTCTTATAGTTGACCTTTCCACCCTGGGAAAATGTCTCTGACTCTCCGCCTTATCTACGCCACTCCTAATTTTGTAGACCTCTATCAGGTCACCCCTCAGCCTCCATCTTTCCAGTAAAAATAATCCAAGTTTATCCAACCTCTCCTCATAACCAAAACCCTCCAGACCAGGCAACATCCTGGTAAACCTTCTCTGCACTTTCTCCAAAGCATCCATGTCCTTCTGGTAGTGGCGACCAGAACTACAAGCAATATTCCAAATGTGTCCTAACTAAAGTTTTATACAGTTGTAACATAACTTGCTAACTTTTATATTCAAAGCCCGTTGATGAAGGAAAGGATGCCAACTGCCTTTTTGATCACCTCATTCACCTGTTGCCACTTTCAGGGATCTGTGGACCTGTACGCCCAGATCTCTCTATGTGTCAGTGCTCCTAAGGGTTCTGACATTTATTGTATAATTCGCACCTGACTTTGATCTTACAAAATGCACCACGTCGAATTTGTCTGGTTTAAACTCTATCTGCCATTTCTCTGCCCAAATCCGTAAATTATCTATATCCTGCTGTATCTTTTGACAACCCTTCTCATTATCTGCAACTCTGCCGATTTTGGTGTCATCCGCAAACTTACTAATCAGACCACCTACATTTTCCTCCAGGTTATTTATGGACATTACAAACAACAAAGGTCCCATCGTGGATCCCTGCAGAACACTACTAATTACTAATCTCTATTTCGAAAAGCACCCTTCCACTGCTACCCTAGATATCCTATGACCAAGCCAGCTGTGTATCCATCTAGCCAACACACCCTGGATCCCGTGCTACTCTACCTTTTGTACCAGTCTGCAATGAGGTACCTTATCAAGTGCTTATTAAAGTCCATGTTACATCATCCACTGCCCATCCCTCATTAATCATTCTTGTCACCTCCTCAAAAAGTTCAATCAAGTTGGTGAGATGTGACCTCCCCCATACAAACCCATGCTGCCTATCACTAACAAGTTCATTTGCTTCCTAATGTGAATAAATCCTGTCTCTCAGTATCTTCTCCAACAGCTTCCCCACCACTGACATTAGGCTCGCCAGCGTATCATTACCTGGAATTTCTGTTTCCCTTCTTAACCAAAGGAACAACATCAGTCATTCTCCAGTCCTCTTCAAGCAGACCACTATCATTCCAGTGCCAAAGAAAAATCAGGCAACATGCCTTAATGACTGCTGCCCATCTCATATCCATCATTATAAAGAGCTTCAAGAGGTTAGTAATGGCATACATCAACTTCAGCCTCCCAAATCACCTTGATCGACAAGAATTTGTTTACTGTCAGAATAGGTCTATGATAGACGCCATCTCCCAGGCTCTACACTCAAACCTGGAATATCTGGATAACAGAGGCACCTACATCAAACTCCTATTTATTGTCTTGAGCTCCACATTCAACACCATAACTTCAATAAAATTCATTCCAAATGCCGAGGCCTAGGACTCACCCCTCTACAACTGGATCCTCAGCCTCCTGACCCACAGACTGCAATCACTAAGGATAGGCGACAATACCTCCTTCACAATAATCCTCAACACCAGTGCCTCTAAGGCTGCATACTCAGCCCCTTACTATACTCCTACACTTAGCACTGTGGCCAAATTCAGCTGTAACTTCATTTACAAATTTGCTGATGACACTACCATAGGGGGTCGGATCTCAAACAACAACGAGACAGAGTACAGGAAGGAGATAGACAGCTTTGTGGCACAGTGAAAGGACGACAATCTCTCCCTCAATGTCAGCAAAATGACTTCAGGAAGTGAAGTGGAGGACATGCCCTTTCTGTATCAATGGTGCTGAAGAGGTTGAGACCTTCAGGTTTCTAGGAGTAATTATCACCAACGATCTATCCTGGTCCAGCCAACTTGACACTACAGTCAAGAAAGCACACCAACAGCTCTACTTCCTCAGGAGGGTAAGGCAATTCGACATGTTTACAATGACTCTTACCAATTTTTATAGATGCACCATGGAACGCATTCCATCCAGATGCATCACAGTTTGGTATGGCAACTGCTCTGTCCAAGACCGCAAGAAATTACAGAGAGTTGTGAACACAGCCCAGTCCATCATGTAAACCAGTCTTCTTTCCATTGACGGTGTCTACACTTCCCACTGCCTCAGGAAAGCATAATGAACGGCCCCCCCCATCCTGGTTATACTCTCTTCCACCTTCTTCAATCGGGCTGAAGATATAAAAGTTGAAACCACATACCAATAGATTTAAGAACAGTTTCCTCCCCGCTGTTATCAGACAATGAACAGACCCCTCAGAGAATCGAGTTGACCTTTCTCTGCACCTTCTCTGTAGCTGTAACACTATATTCTGCATTCTGTTCTATTACCCTAAGGTACGTATATAAGGTATGATTTGTCTGTTTAGAACACAATACAATACTTTTCATGGTATTTTGGTACATGTGACAATAATAAATCGAATGAAATCAAAGATAATTTATCTTCTCCTCACCAATATGCTACATGCCTCATTGTATTCATACATTATCATTCATCGGACTGGTTCAGCATTTATTCACGTCTAAGATTCCATTGAATCACAACCAAGAGTAACAGCTCAATAGTTTCCTCGTTGTTTGTAAGGTTCCAGTAAAATAAATTTGATTATTTCTAAATTCATTTAAATTTAATTTGCTTCTAAGTCCACTGAACAAAGCTGTTCTTTCTTTAATATTGAATCATCAATGCCAGTATGACAATTGGAAATATGTAAAATAATCATAACAACCAAAAGAACTGTGAATGCCATAATTCAGGAACAAAAACAAAGTTGCTGGAAAAGCTCAGCAGGTCTGGCAGCATCTGTGAAGGAAGAAACAGAGTTAACGTTTCGAGTCCGGTGACCCTTCCTCAGTTCTAAACTGGACCTGAAACGTTAACAGCTGCTGGTTCATATTTGCTTTTGTAAAAAGATTTTGCCCTGTGCTGCTTTCAGCTGTAGCTTGAGTTTTTTTTAATTTTACCTTTTTTCCCAGGAATTGCCCAGTCCAATAGACATGGCTGGCTCCTTCCATGACCGCGGTTTCCCACCAACTGTGGTTGACAGGGCCTTCAACTGTATCCGACACATCACCCGTGGCTTCCGCCTTTGCCCCTTCCTATCACTCACACCAGCATGATCGGGTTCCCCTTGTTCTTACTTTTCATCCCACCAGCCTCCGCATTCAAAGGAACATTCTCTGCCATTTCAGACAACTCCAGCAGAACGTCGCCACCAAACACATCTTCCCCTCACTCCCTCTGTCTGAGTTTTGCAGGGACCATTCCCTCCAGGACACCCTAGTCCATTCCACAACCACCAACACCAACCCCATCTCCCCGGCACCTTCCTATGTAACTGCAGAAGGTGCAACACGTGCCCCTTCACCTCCTCCCTGCTCACCATCCAAGGGCCTAAACAGTG
>NC_063344.1:24622360-24656063 GCF_021869965.1 Rhincodon typus
CTGTTGAGCTTTTCCAGAAATTTCTGATTTGTTTCCTGATTTACAGCATCCGCAGTTCTTTCATTTTCTAATCCATGCTGCAAGAACCCATTAATTCCAAACATTGTGACATTATCCCCCGACATTGAATGGCATCGCTATCCACTGAATCCCCCAACATCAACATCCTGGGAGTTGACCAAAAACTCAACTAGACTCACCATACAAATTCAATGGCTACAAGAGCAGGTCAGATGCTAAGAAGACAATACTGTAGCAAGTAACTCACTTCCTGATTCCCCAAAGCTGGACACTATCAACAAGGCACATGGAATTCTCCCCACTTGCCTGGATGGGTGCAGCTCCGACAACATTCAAAAAGCTCAACACCATCCAGAACAAAGCAGCCTACTTGAATGGCATCACATCCACAAACATCTGCTCCTTCCATCACCAACGCTCAGTAGCAGCAGTGTGTATTATCTAGAAGATGCACTGCAGAAATTCACCAAAGGTCCTTTCAAAACCCATGACCACTTCTATCTAGAAGGTCAAGGGACCCCTCCAAGCCATTCACCATTCTGACTTGGAAATATATTGCCGTTCCTTCACTGTCACTGGGACAAAACCCAAGAATTCCCTTCCAAAGGGCAATGTGGATCTACCTACAGCACATGGACTGCAGTGATTCAAGAAGGCAGCTCACCACCACCACCTTCTCGAGGGCAATTAGGGATGGGTAATAATTGCTGACCAGCCAGTGTCACCCATGTCCCACAGATGAATACAAAACAACTGCATTATTTCAGTCAAAAATGTTTTACTTATGGGCTTAATAGTTTACGGAGGCGGAAAATAGACAGAAAACTTCACTGCAGCTAATAGCTTTGTACCTGACCTGGGAGTGTGTAATGTTGACACCTAAATGTTTGAAATTGAAAATGTTATGTTCCATTGCACTCATCACCAATTTAAAATCCTGTGTTGTCCATTTTATCATATTCTGTTTTTGACTAAAAAGAAACGCTGAGGGGAAACAGTTCCAAAATGCAGAAGTAAATTCAAAACATTAATCAGCAAAAGTAATTTTTGTTTTATTTGACCTTTTAAATGCAACACAAAACAAGCAAGATCTTTGGGAAGTAACAAATGTGTTAGTCAAAGAAAGACCAGCTGGTCCATTATGATTGTCACTTGATGTTGTGATGTATTGTTTGCCATATCAAGAAAATCCCTATCCCCTAGAGTCATAGAGTTTTACAGCACAGAAAGAGATTTCAGCTTATTATGTCTCCACTGGTCATCAAGCATCTATCAACTCCAGTCCTATTCTCCAGCACTCAGTTTATAGACATATATTCTACAGCATTTTAAGTATTAAATAAAAAATTTCTTAAATGTTGTGATGGGTCCTGCCTTTCCCACCCTTTCAGGCAGTTCCAGAGACTCACCACTTCCTGGATGAGAAAGCTTTTCCTTAAATCCCACCTAATTGTCCTGCCCCTTACCTTCAATCTACACCTCTGGTTTTTGACCCCATTACCAAGGGGAAAGGTTTCTTCCTATCTACATCCCTCACAATTTTGTATTCTTCAATCAGGCCCCACCTTCTCTGGTCTAAAAAAAAGCAACCCCAACCTATTTAGTCTCTTTTCATTGCTAAATCATTCCAGCCAAGGCAACACCCTAGTGAATCACCTCTGTATCCTCTCTAGTGCAATCAGATCCAATAATGTGATGACCAGTACTGCATACAGTAATCCAGTCGGGCCTAATTAACATCTTATAAAGCTGCATCATAAACCCCCTGTTCTTATATTCAAAACCAAGACTGATAAAGGCTAAGATCCCATATGCCTTCTTAACCACCTTATTGATCTGTCCCGTTGCCTTCAAGGATCTGTGGACACACACACCAAGGTCCCTCTGATCCTCTGTAATCCCTAGGGTCCTACCATTTATCAAACAATCTCTTGCCTTGTTGGTCCTCTCAAAATGCATCAGCTTGTGTTTTTCTGGATTAAATTCTATTTGCCATTGTTCTGCCCATCTGAGCAACCCACCCTTGTCATCTGTAGTCGAAGGCTTTCCTCCTTGCTATTTAGTATGCCATCAATTTTCATTGAATCTACAAACTTACTGAATCTTCTTACATTCTGTCTAGATCGTAAATGTGTACAACAAACAGCAAGGGACCCAACGGAACACCACTGGACGCAGTCTTCCAGTCAGAAAAAAAGCATGTTCAACCATCATCCTCCGTCTCCTGCCACTAAGCCAATTTTGGATTGAATCGGCCAATTGATCTGGATCCCATGGGCGCTTATCTTCTTGACCAGTCTCCAATGCGACACTTTGTCAAAAGCCTTACTGAAGTCCATGCAGACTACATCAACTGATCTACCCTCATCTGTAGACTTAGTCAGCTCCTTGAAAATCTTAATTAAAACCAGTCAGACAAGATCTCCCCCTGACAAAACCAAGCTGATTGTCCTTGATGAATCCTTGTCTCTTCAAATCTAGGTTAATCAGTCCCTTCGAATATTTTCCAAAAATATTTCCTGACAATGTATTCTTCCAGGAGAGGTGGAATACCACATCACAAACCCAAGGCTAATTTTTTTTTAAATCTGGAGAATTCCTCCCTGTTTCCTCGCAATGACCGAAAAAAGACCACATTAACCATGACTCCATCAGGACACTTCAGGTCAAATGAAGAGTCATACTGGATCCAAAATGTTAACTCTCTTTCTCTCTCCACACATGCTAATAGACCTGCTCAGTTTCACCAATATTTCCAGGGCCAATTTCCTAACTACTCAGGACTGCAGATTATCAGGCTTTGGGGAATTTGTCACCCTTTAATCCCTCTAATTTGACATTAACTTAATACATTAATTTTATTTCCTTATTAATACTGATTTCCTTCAATTCCACTCTCTCACTGGACCATTGGTTCCCTCACATTTCTGGGCAGTCGTTTGTGCTTTATTTTGTAAAGACAGAATCAAAATATATTTCAATTCATCTACCATTTCATTGTTCCTGGTTATTGTACTCCAGCTTCTGATTGTAAGGGACCTAAATTGGTCTTTACTAATCATTTTCTCTTCACATATTTATAGATGCTATTATTTTCAGTTTCTATGTTCCCTGCAATTTTACCTTCATATTCCCACTCTTGATCAAAATTTTTGTCCTTTTTCACTCAATTCTGAAATGCTCCCGATCCTCAGGCTTACAGCTTTTTATATGTCTCCTCTTTGGATCTAACACTACCCTTCGTTTCTTTGTAAGCAATGGTTGAGCCACATTTCCTCTTTTAATTTTGCGCCAGCCAGGATTGAATAATTGTAATTCACACATTCTTTAAATATTAACCATTGTCTATCCACCATTAACACTTTGAGAAAGATTCTCCACTCTATCTATGACAATTCATTCCTCATACCTTTGTAGTTCCCTTTATTTAGATTCAAGACCCTGGTTTCAAATTTGACTATTTCACTCCCCATCTTTATTAAGAATTTTAATATATTATGGTTCCTGTAGAAATAGTGTCAGTGTACTGCTGACCTTGTTCCACATAAAAATAGGGCTGGAGTCTTCTTGCCCTCAAATGACTTGGGCAGTAGCAAGTACCTCGGGAATATCACCACATGCGAATTTCCCTCCAAACAACTCACCATCCCGACTTGGAAATATAAAGTCATTCCTTCAGTGCCACTGGGAGAAAACCCTGAAATTTCTTCCCTAAAGTCATAATGGGTCCACCAGCAGCACACGGACTGCAATGGTTCAAGAAAGCAGCTTACCACCACCTTCTGAAGGGCAACCAGGGATGGACAATAAATGCTAGCCCGGCAAGCATCACTCGTCCCACCCGTCATCTTTCTTAAAATTGCGCAAGATGGCTAGCAAGCAGTTTCCTGATATTGAAGGCCAATTTTCCAATCAATTGTTGAATGGCAAGAAAATGTTCTCTCTAGTGAGTGGCAAGAGGTCTATTTTTATGCATTACTGTTCTTATTTAGACACTGTCTCACCTTATTTATACGTAGTTCCCCCTTTCTTCCACCCACTGCACAGAAACTGGACGGTGACAATTCCTGACATAAAAGTCAGAGTGGGGACCTGGCAACTCCAGCTCACCAGCTCACTCCTCTGGCCCTTCATCAGTCACCAACATCTCAGGAATGCTCCATAAGCGGCGACTGCTTGCAGCCTTATTCACCAGGATCTTCAAGTCCCCATTAGGGAAATTAGCACCATGATTTCCCATATCCGATATGTCTGGGCCAATTGTCAGACCTGTGCAGGGCAGCTTCAGGCCACCGCTAGACCGGATTCACAGCTGGCCTTTAAAGATGGCATTAGTGCCAGGAACCACAGGAAGTTCTAGGAGTGGCCAGCGCTCCCACCTATGGCAAGGAAAATGTGACAAGTGATCTGCTATAGGGGCATGGTACATGGGTACGCTTGGCAAGGTAGCTCGTTATTGCATATGGAGAAAGTCCTTCAATGAAACTCGCCAAAATTGACATGTTGCTGATTTCTGTTCAGATTCAGCCCTAAGTGTGAAAGGCTGACACAAGTTGCAGAGTAAAGAATATCATGGGGTCAGGAAAACAAGTCCATTTAAAAACTAAAACCTGGGTTGGGGGATGAAAATGCAATTATAGCGTGTAATATGTGTGCTGACGTCAAACATGTGGTTTATGCTGATCTCCAAATACAATTTTAATTAAAGATTGCAGTGGAAAACTTTAGGGCTTTTTTTTGTCCCCATTTGGAAGGAAATCACTTTCCGAAAAATATGATAGGATATTAGTGAAGAAAAATTGATTTTGAAGATTGTAATCTGTATTAATATTCTTTGCCTTCTCCAGAATATTTTTAAATAGTTTATTATAATAAGATTAATTTAGATAACAACATTTTTAGAAACTTGATAATTAATAGGTCTTAAATGTGCAAAAACTGGTGCTTAGTTTATCCTCAGGAAGCATCACTAAAATTTCTGCTAGAAAACCGAAGATCTGTTTTAAGTTGTAATGAAAACTTTAAAATGCCCTGTGTATCAGACTGCGATGGTTGTCTAAATATCCTTGTGCATGTGACACCTAACAGTGACTAGTTAACTGAATTTTTTTTGTTGTGAGGCATGGGGCCATGCACTTCTTAATAGCTGTTTTCTGACTCCAACATTTAACAACCAGATGCCTCAAATTTTAAGACATTCTACAGGTTTGTTATTTTGCTTCCTAATTCCTGTTTCTGTATCTCACGTTGCACCACTTTTACTCCAATGTCTTTGCATTATCTACTATTGAACAATTTTGCTATGCTTTCCAATTCTGTAGCTTTTGCTCTCATTTCCTAGTCTTGCATATTGTTGTACACCAAGTTTTGAATATTTTCTCAAGGTCTCGCAACTCTATCACCTTAACTTTCCCAGAAATGCAGTGCAAATCCTGTTAACGCTGTATAATGTAGCAACACAAGAGTGGTTTCAAGCAATTCTAGGATCAAACTCATCATCCTGGAGCTGCAATTGCATTGCTTGCTATTGACCACAACCATTTAAATGACAATCAAAAAATGGATTGCAGATGAAGCAATGGCATTTCTTTTGAGTAGCATTTCTGAAGGACCAGCATTAAGAGACTGACTTGAAGTTTGCAAGCTGTTAGCTGGAAATTAAAATTAGTTTCTGTAACTAGCATTTGATCAACAATCCCAATTTTACACTCAGACGGCAAACATCAAAATCTTTGAAGTGTTTTTTTTTTTGAAAGTTTAACATAATTTAATCAGGGACCACTGGAGCAAAATTGATGACATACTAAATACAGGACCAGAGAACAGAGAATAAAATAGTACGCCTTACACCGGATTATATAAAATATTAAGACATTTGGCTTGGTTAACGCTACCCATGAGGCTATGCACATTTCTTCTTACCTAAATTTAGCATCAGAATCACCTGTTCCCGTCATCTTCATATATTTGTCTAAATTCCTCTCCTATGTGCACTATCTTTGTCTTTCATTTCCAGACTAAGTCCTGAAGCAGGAGAGATTAGAGTAAAGACCCTGACACTCGGTAAAGATGTGAAAGCTCTCTGGACCTTGCAGCAATCTGACACCTAATTGGTGGCTGCCGGGCTTTCTAACTAGTATTAGGAGCCTGATGGAGGAAGTCCAGACCATCAAGAACTTCTGATCAGTGAGAGATCAGCAGCTCCAGACAGCAGATGGCACATCACCCAAAGGACTGCCAGTATAGAAGGGCAAGCACAGACAGAGGACAGAGGCAAATGTCAAAAAGGGTTGGGAGTCAATAAGAGAAGGGGGCCATTGACAGCCAAATAGAGCAAAGTGAGATGGAAAATTACGCTCTGATCTTTGTGCATCTTCTCCAGCAAAGATTCTGCCAGCAGACATATAATGTGGTTTTGTCCCATGCTTTGGGCATTGGTGATGAATTGAAGAGACAGGAAATGAGACAAAATGCATATTTTTGGGAGTTCTCCAAACCCGTGTAGACATAGTCTGTTGGCAGGTATTTAGCCATCTTAAAATCATGCTGTTTCCTCTGCTCCGGAAAGGTCCAGGCTGAAGAGATAAATGTTCTCCACTGGCCCAGTCCATCCTTAGCCAGACTAATATCAGAACAATAGCGTCCTGATGTGCAGCAATGGCTCAGGACAAAACAGTGACAGTTCCTAGGGTCTCTGGTGACAGGGACTACTGCCCAGTGACTCTGACAATCATCACAATGAAGTGCTTTGAGAGGTTAGTAATGGCACACATCAACTCCAGCCTCTCAGGCTGCCTTGATCTGCTGCAATTCATCTACTGTCACAATAGGTCCACAGCAGACACCGTTTCCCTAGCCTTACACTCATCTCTTGAACATCCAGATAAGAAGGCCACCTAAGTCAGACTCCGATTTATTGACTTCAGCTCCACCTTCAACACCATAAGTCCAAGCAACTCATCTCCAAACTCCGAGACCTAGGACTCCAATCCCCACTCTGTAACTGGATCCTTGACTTGCTGACCCGCAGACCGCCAATCAGTAAGGATAGGCAACAACACCTCCCCTACAGTAAAGCTCCGCAAAGCCACATACTCAGCCCCATACTATGCACCTTATACAGTCCTAACTGTGGCCAAATTCAGCTCCATCTTCATTTACAAATTTGTTGATGACACCACTGTAGTGGGTTGGATCTCAAACAATGACAAGGCAGAGTACAGGAAAGAGATAGACAGCTTGCTGGCATGGAATAAAGACAACAATCTTTCCCTCAGTGTCAGCAAAATGAAGGAGCTGGTCATCAATATCAGTAAGTGGAGTGGAGGACAAGCCTGTTGTCTGTATCAACGGTGCTGAGGCAAAGGTAGTCAAGAGCGTCAAGCTCCTAGGAGTAAATATCACCAACAATCTATCCTAGTCCACCCAATTTGACGCTATGGTAAAGAAAGTAGACTAATACCCGTACTACCTCAGAAGGCTGAGGAAATTCAGCATGTGCACAGTGACTCTTACCATTTTTAAAGCTGCACCATAGAAAGCATCCTATCCAGATGCATCACAGCTTGGTTTGGCAACTGCTGTGCCCAAGACCGCAAAAAATTGCAGAGAGTTGTGAATACAGCCTAGTCCATCGCACAAACCAGCCTTCCTTCCATTGACTCTGTCTACACTTCCTGCTGCCTCAGAAAAGCAGACAGCATCATCAAGGATCCCTCTCAACCCAGTTATACTCTCTTCCACCCTCTTACTTCAGGCAGAACTTACAAAACTTTTAAAACATGTACCAACAGATTGAAGAACAGATTCTTCCTCACTGTTCTCAATCTTATCAATGGACCTCTCGTATATTAGAGTTGATCTTTCTCTGCACCTTCACTACAGCTGTAACCCTATACTCTGCATTCTGTTCCATTACCCTGATAGACTTATGTAAGGTTTTATTTGTCTGGTTAGCATGCAGAACAATATTTTTTACTATATCTTGGTACATGTGACAACAATAAATCAAATCAAATCAAACCAAATTAGTAGTGTCTAAAAACATGGGGCAGCACAGCAGCTCAGTGGTTAGCACTGCTGCCTCACAGCACAAGGAACCTGGGTTTGATTCCACCCTTGAGTGACTGTCTGTGTGGAGTTTGCACATTGTCCCCGTGTCTGCGTGAGTTTCCCCCAGGTGCTCCAGTTTCCTCCCACAGTCCAAAGATGGGCAGGCTAGGTGGGTTGGCCATGCTAAATTGCCCACAGTGTTCAGGGATGTGTAGATTAGGTGGGTTACAGGAAAAGGGTAGGGGGATAGGTCTGGGTGGGATGCTCTGAGCTTCGGTGTGGACTTGTTGAGCCAACGGGCCTGTTTCCACACTGCAGGGATTCTATTATCTGCCACTGGAGAGATGAGCAAGCCACTCACAGCAGATAGAAACAAGCTGAGCAGGTCAATCATGCTTGGCCAATTACTGTTCCAGTAGCTTCATATCACCATCTACAAACTTGAATGACAACTCCCCCTTAAAACAAACTGACAGCTTTGATATCCCAGGCCAGATAAAACTTCTTGTCTCTCAAGGATCATGAAATAATTGCTGCTTAAGAGACAATGAGTGGTCAATTTACTGGTCAGTAAACGAGCATTAAAGATTTCCATTGGCAGCAGAATGGGAAGGTGGACCTTGGACCTTCTCACCCACAACTTAATTCCACCGTAGGCAAAAGATAGTGGAATTCTGGTGGGATTCCACTGATGAAATTTCCTTGACACTTCCATGCCAACCACCTCCAGGACTGGGAGAATCTGTCTTATTTACGTCAACTACTTCTTGTGGTAGTGACTTCTACATTCTCACACTGTTTTGGGTGAAGAGGTTTCTTTTTATTCCTTATTGGATTTCTTGGTGACATCCATTATTTCAATGGTCTCCAATTATGTTCCTCCCCACAAGAGAAAACATTCTGTCTGTGTCATCTTTATCAAAATCTTCATAATTTTGAAGTCTTCTATGAGGCAAACTCTCAGCTTTTTTTCTCAAGCGACAAAAGTCGCAGCCCATCAATCACTTCTTGATGTACCTACCCATTGCCATGACAATGGATCAGAACCCCAAATTACCTATAGAAATATTGAATATTTAATTACAACATGTGTTTTTGAAAAGAGTATCTACAGTCCAAAGATGAACACTGATACAACTTCAATTGCCGTCTAGAAAAGCTGGGTGTGAATCTATGGAATGTCACACCTTGCGAGTATCAGGGAAACGTCAAACAGAAAGACTTTAAGGGATGAGGTAATAAGGTGCTGACTATCCCACTCATCAGAAAATCTTCCACAGATTATATTCTAAACTACATATATGTTTGTGTTTCTTCCTTTTAGAAATATGCACAAAAACAGGCTTAAAAACACACTGCAACCTCTGGCCTGTATAATTTAATGTTCAGCTGTGCTGATGTGGAATTATGTGCTGTGAATGTCACAGCTTAAGGTCAGCCATGAGACATCCTTGTGTTGTATTAAAAAAATAGTTGCTCTCTGCCTCTGAGTGCTGGAAGCCTGACAAACCAATGAGGTCAACATCGAGATGGCAATTGAAAGAAGGAAAGTAAACTAACTGAGAAACAAACAATCTTGAAATCAGCTGCTTCACATTCAATGTCAGCATTACCAATATCATCCAACTTAACGGCTACAACGTTCGATTATGTATTCATTGTGGAACCAAGAGACTGACTTGTTTATCTTCTTAACCATTATATTTTTATCCAATTCACATTTTTAATTTCCATGTATCTGTGTTGCATTTTATTTCCTATTCCTATTATTAAAATTACCCTTTATTTAACTGCAGAAGATCTGATTAATTTAGCTCCTTTACATTTGGACAGCAAAAGGTATCCATGAGAGAAGGGGTCATTTTTTAAAATTAATCTTGTGGAGACCAGCCACAGGATTGAATTAAGATGGGGAGCCAATTTATCCCTCCTCACCCAGGAGCAAGTTCATTTAGGGATATCCCACCTGGATCAAAATGAATTGGGGACCGTCACCCAGGAAATCATCGTAACACCATACACTTCTGGTATCATCCTTGTAAATTTTCACTGCATCCCAGTGCTATTGTGTTCTTTTCATAACATAGTGACCAGACTGACAGCTTTGCTGCATATATCATAACTATTAGTGATTGGTATATATGTACTCCAAGATCCCATTATTCCTTTACCCTTCATACACTTGGACCTTGTAACTAATAAATGCCCTTCCTATTCATCCAAACAAAATAAACAATCTTACATCTTTCCATTTGGACTTAATTTGTCACTTATTGTCTATTCTGCAAGTTTATTAATGTATTGCAGTAGTTGGTTGCAGTCCTTCTCTGCATTAACTATTCCCTCCAAAATTGATGTCATTGCAAATTTAGAAATTGTGGTTTTTATTCCAACGTCCAAATCATTAAGGAAATTGTGAACAGCAGCTGTCCCAGCAGCAATGCTGTCAACACTAATTCCCACCTTCTGCCACTCTGAGTAACTTTCCTTTAATCCCACTCTGAACCTGTGCAATGTTTTTGAATGTGGATTATCTAATTGTTTATCTGTACCTTCCAGACCTGTATATGATGCTGCATCAGCTTTGTAGCGGGATGGCATGAGTCATGCTGCGCTGTTAAGATCTAGTGCCGCATTACTTTTGTTCCAACCTCCCAGTGCTGTCAATGGTACTGCTGTGAAGTTCAAGTTGCCTTAAGTTTATTAGTGTGCCATATGTTTGAATCAAAATGCTGTTGGACCTTTCTTTGGTCAGATTCAGTCCCTGGTGCCAAAACACAAATCTGTACTATAAACCCCTGATGAGCGAAACATCAGGGAGCTGCTAAAAATGGAAGAATTCACTAAACATAACAGGTGGAATTCTCTCTTTGCTGCATAATAGAGCTTGCTTCCAGGTGAAATTAGCCACAATCCTCACTGTGCTTACTTTCAGATCCTGACAGTAAAAAGCCTGTTTAATACTCTGGCTTCACACAGCTGCTATTCAAGCATTTTCACCATCTGCTCTGGTAGGTTCTGATCTCCGTGCACAAAGTGATGGATTTTGAATGTAATTTTAAAGTAGGCGGTTCTTGCAAGGGTTAGATGAAGTAGGGGGTGAAGAGGCATATATACAGCAGTACAGGCATGGACCAGTTGGACTGAATGGATTGTTACTGTGCTGCTTGTTCTATGTCATTCTATGAAATTCACTTTCTAGTTGTTTTGTGACTGTTAGAATGACCACTGTAGAAAGACAACATCAAATGCAAGTGAAGTGCTGGATAAACACTGGTACCACAAACAACCACATCAGCTTTGCAGACTAGAGTGAAGTGGCCCGAGGTAGTGACCTGAAAATGAGGCTAAACAATGAAACAGTGATTATCCCAAGAGGACAAACCATTGCTGAGAGCCTGCAAACAGAGATCTGCTGTTCTAGATAGTAAACATGAAAGGTGGCATGGTGGCTTCAGCGGTTAGCACTGCTGTCTCACAGCACCAGGGACCCAGGTTCAATTCCAGCCTCAGGTGACTGTCTCTGTGGAGTTTGCATGTTCTCCCCATGTCTGTATGGGTTCCCTCTAGGTGCTTTGGTTTCCTCCTACAGTCCAAAGATATGCAGGTTAGGTGGATTGGCCATGCTAAATTGCCCCATAGTGTCCAGGCATGTGTAGGTTAGGTGGATTAGCCATAGGAAATGCAGGGATAGGATAGGGGACAAGGCTGGGTGGGATGCCCTTCGGAAAGTTGGTGCGAACTTGTTGAGCCAAATGGCCTGTTTCCACACTGCAGGGATTCGATGATAAGCAAAATTCAGTCATCTCAGCTAAAGCAAGTTTGAAGTTTGAACTGGTAATCCTACACGTATCAGAAGAGATTTGTACTCCTGTCACAGGACACCAAACCATTGGTTGCTGACCAGTTCCAAAAACATTACAAAGATGTTTTCACAGATCAGGGATGTCTTGCTGAAGTATGTCACATTAAAGTAGATGGGGGAAGTAAGAGACCAACTCAGCATCTGCTCAGAAGTTTTATAAAAAGGGGAATGTTTGTCGAAATATATTTGTGCAATTTATCTTGTACTTTGTGACTTACTGTAATCATGTAGCCTCTGATGGACAGCATTCTGCTTAAAGGTATGAAGGGAAGCCATGCGGTGCTACTGTAATGCAAGGCAGTGAGCAGATCAGACCTAGTTATTTCTTTTTTATTTCATTGAAGATTGCAAATTCCTGCTCCAAGAGACAAAACTATCACGTTCTTGGATCTTGCTTTCACTAAAGCAGACCCCTGCATCATTCATGCCTCCTGTAGGGAGCTGGCACTAGCACTAACTCATAACTCCCCTACACACAAGTTTGAGCAGAAGGTGCAAAGCAAAGATGTTTTTTCTTTTTGAAAATATTAATGTGGACAAGCTGGTTTTCTTGTTACTAAAAAATCTCTTTTTCTCTCTTATTTTTGAACACTATCACACATGCATCCTTTAAAAGCACCATACAATTTACTGAATTCTGGGTAAGAGCAGCTATAGCACCCCTAACACACACAAACTCCCTTATGGATCCCCAACATACTTTCCTCCACTGTCATATATTATCCCCATGCCCCACAATTCCATCATATGTCTCTTAAACGACAACCCCTTATACATAAATTCTTTCACTCCCTTAACTTGCAACATAATCAACACATATGTTGGAATACAATTAACACTGGTCTAATTTTTGTTCTTTTCGTGAAGATTACAAGAATTAGGAAATAGGCTATTCAGTACACTGTCATTTCTTCATATAGGTGGTAAGTTTCTTCTGGCCTAAAGAGATCTGTTTTAGTGCCATGCGGCAGACCCCATACAGGAAGGCTGAGGATCTGTCACATCAATCATTCTCTTAAGTTGTATTTTCAGAATCTGATGTGTCATGTGAGTGAGGATGAGAGCCTGCTTTGTACTAATAAGTCGGACATTTGTGAATGGAACTTGTACATATTCACATCATAGTGATTACTCCTCAGGGGAGGAGGGATGAACTGGCCGCCTTTCTTTATTCATCCACCCCCTTGATTGTTTGCAACAAGGTTAATTTGAAAAGGATCTCTTTTACCATGGATGCCTTTCTCGTAAGGATATGGGGTAGGCCATTTAGGACTGATATAAGGGGTAATTTCTTAACCAACAGAGTGGTGAGCCTGTGGAATTGTGAGGAGAGGTTGAGGCCAAAAAATTGAATGTTTTTAAAAAGGGGTTAAATGTAGTTTTTAGTGCCAAAGGGATCAAAGGGTATGGGGAGAAAGTGCGAACAGGGTACTGAGTTAGATGATCAGCTACGATCATATGGAATTGCAGCGCATGCTTGAAGGGCTGAATGGCCTAATACTGCTCCTATTTTCTATGTTTCTATGTTCCTAGATGCCCTGGTCCAGGGATGTTGTGGTTGCTGCCCGTGGAGTGTGCTCTGTGATGTTGGTGCTGGATGTCCATAATGGAGGTACAGAGAGCAACCAGTGAGCTCTGATATCCATGTTGGGATTCTTGGCACTTAGTTTCTTTCCAACAAATGGAGGACTGAGAGACTGTGAATCAATGAGGTGAAAATAAGTAATAAAGAGGATGATACTGAGCAATAGTCCATGTTAATAGGTCCCTTGCTGCTCATTGGAGAGCAGTGAGCAGTGGGTGGCCCCGTAGCCTCTCGCAGGTTCCACACATGCTGATTGTAAAAGATCCCATGGCACTATTTCAAACTAGAGGATATTCTCTCTCAACCAATAGTACTGAAATATATACTGGGCAGTTATTACATCATTGTTTGAGGGACACTGTTGTGTGTCAATTGGCTATTCCATTTCATAGGATCATAGAATTTTACAATATCCATCTACAAATCATTTATAAAAATCATAAAATGCAAGGATCCCAACACTGATCCCTGGGGAATAATATTTGCAACTTGCCTCTAATCTGAGAAATGACCGTCTTAGCCACTCTCTGTTTCCTAACTTTTAGCCAACTTCTAATCCATGCTAACAAAACAGAAATTGCTGGGAAAGCTCAGCAGGTCTGGCAGCATCTGTGAAAGAAGAAACAGAGTTAACGTTTCGGGTCCGGTGACCCTTCCTCTGAACTGATGGTTGCTGGGAAAACGTCAGTTTATATGCAGAAAAAAGGGGGAGGGGGAGGGGAATGGGATAAGGAGTAAATGATAGGATAGAGCCTAAAGAGAGAGAAGAGCAGTTGGACAGACAGAGTTGATAATGATCAGGCTGGGAGGGTGAATAGTTGTTAATGGGGACTATTAGTGACCAAGAACAGGTTGTGTGCAATGGCAGGCTATGTGATAACAGGGCCTGGTGTGTGGGGTGGGGACTGGGACATGGGAGAGTTTAGGCCCTAAAATTATTGAACTCAATATTGAGTCCAGAGGGCTGTAGGGTCCCCAAGTGGAAAATGAGATGTTGTTCTTCTAGTTTACGTTGAGCTTCGCTAGAACACTGCAGCGAGCCAGAGACAGACATGTCTGATGTTTTCCCAGCCACCATCAGTTCTGAGGAAGGGTCACCTGACCCGAAATGATAACTCTGTTTCTTCCTTCACAGATGCTGCCAGATCTGTTGAGCTTTTCCAGAAATTTCTGATTTGTTTCCTGATTTACAGCATCCGCAGTTCTTTCATTTTCTAATCCATGCTGCAAGAACCCATTAATTCCAAACATTTCTAATTTGCCAACCAACCTGCCATGTAGCACCATATCAAATGCTTTCTGAAAGCTTAAATGTACAACATCCACAGTCCTACAGAGATCCACTGCCTGTGTCACCTTGTCAAAGAACTCAATTAAATTTGTCCGAAATGACCTGCCCTTGACTAAACCAGGTTAACTGTCAAGTATTAACTTATTTTTCTCTGTATATTTATCTATTTCCATATTATGGCCTCCATCAGTTTTTCCACTATTACTATCAAGTTGACAGGTCTGTAGTTTCCTGCGTTATCCTTTGTTCCGTTCTTAAACAATGGTGTCACATTTGCAGTCCCCCCGGGACTAATCCTGTGTTCAGAGAGACCTGGAAAATATCTGTCAATGGCTCCATGATTTTCTCCCTTACTTCTTTCAGCAATCTAAGAAGCAGCCCATCTGGGCCTGGTGACTTCTTTACCAGCTTTTTTAGCACCTCCTATTAATCTATCACTACACTTCTCAGTTGCTCAGTACCCACATTTTCAACTGGACCATTGTTACCTTGTTCTAATTTGGTGAAGACGGAAGCAAAGTATTCATTTGCTATACCCTTTGCTTCAGTGAGCAGCTTATCCTGCTTGTTCCTTATAGGCCCTACTCTATCCTTCACTGATCTTTTACTATTAGTATGTTTCAAGAACATTATACAATTTAAAGTACATTATGATACATTTATGATGATACTATGGATTTCAGAGGTGTATTTTGTCCTTTTTTTATGAAGAAAGTTTGAGACTGAGGTACCAAGTAGTCTGTTCTAAGCCAATAAAGTAAACAGCTTGTGAGGTCTTGGGTTTAATTTTAAAGTTAGAACAATAGAAGCAACCTGAATGGGTGGACTCAGGCTCCCACAGAACCAGGGTTTTAGTTTAGCTTTCAGTAGTGTTGGGGTTTTGAAGCTGGCTGTGAAAGTTGCTACATCTTTCTGTCTGTTATAGCTAAAATCTGGAGTTCTTCCTGCTGTCAAAATTGCCTGAGAGACATTCGGTTTTACTGACTTTGCCAAAAGTATGGTTATGCACTGTTACTATATTGGAGCAGTCTCTATATAATAGTTAAATAATGTATTATTCTGTTAAATTTTTCAATAGAGTTAAAGTTAGACCAACTTTCCTTTCTTTTGTTTGTTTTTTAACTGTAGAGTAAGAATAAAGTGTGTGTTTGCTTAAAGCCAAGTGGTGTAACCAATCAAATTGCATCTGGACACAGCACCTTACACTTCAAATAAAAAAAAGTTATGGACTAAGTTATCGTCATGACATATTTGAAGAGGGTTTGGTCAGGTCCATAACACATTGCAACTGTAATTACTGCCTAATGTACTTCATTGGATGTAAATTGTTTTGGAATACCCTGAGGTCACTGAAATGTGCTGTATAAATGCATGTTCTTCCTTTCAATTATAAATCTGTTTGCAGGACTCCTACATAACTTTTCGTCATCTTTACATGAATAAGAAATTAAAACACATACACAACAGACTTCTGATAAAATGTACAACAGAAAGCTGAAATTACAAGGCTCTGTCGGCTGTCTGGAGCTTTTCTGGCACTGAGTGCAGATTGGAGAATTGAGGCTATAATTGTATAGTCCTGTTGCTGAACATATTTATGTCTATCACAGCTCTGTGGCCGCAGCACAACCTCACAGTTTCTTTATATAGTTATATTGGATATTTTATAGCACACAAAGCAATTTAGAAAAATATTTCAGCATGCTTCCTATTATTGTTTTTTATGCTATCTCTTCCCTTGGTTTCACTATTAAAAACAAACAAATTCCCTTCTCTAAAGCAACAACACATGCCATTTTTGAACTACCCATTCGAAGCTGTTATGGATGCTGATTTCCTTACTTTTTTCATTCCCCCTCATTATAATAATGCTGGAGATGAGGAGTGTACCGTTTAGTCAATCACACGAACCAGGAGGATACCTCCAAACTGCTAGTGAGCTCTTGTCTTCAATAATTGAACATTGCAGAACTGCAGTATCAAATAGGAAAGTTTCTGCCAGCCTACTGCCTCTCTCCTTCGTTATTTCATTTTACACCAGGAAGTTAATTAGGACCCGAGATTATCAGTTCATGCAGTTCTACACAAAGGTCAAAGTTGGGGTGGCACAATGGCTCATTGGTTAGCACTGCTGCCTCACAGCGCCAGGAATCCGGGTTCGATTCCACCCTCAAATGGCTGTCTGTGTGGAGTTTGCACATTCTCCCCGTGTCTGCGTGGGTTTCCTCTGGGTGCTGTGGTTTCCTCCCACAGTCCAAAGATGTGCAGGCTAGGTGGATTGGCCATGCTAAATTGCCCATAGTGCCCAGGGATGTGTAGATTAGGTCAATTACAGAGAGATGGTCTGGGTGGGATTCTCTGAGGGTTGGTTTGGACTTGTTGGGCTGAAGGGCCTGTTTCCATACTGTAGGGATTCTATGATAATCTATGGAGTTTTGGCCAGGGGAATGGATGGTGACCAAAATTATGAAATCTTTACTGATCAAACATTTTATTTCAGGACAAAACTACCCGGAGTCCAAAAAAAAAATTCTTTCAATGTCATTCAGCACTGGAAATGAATAACATCCCATGTGTAAGTGAAGTCAGAATTCTAAAAGATTCAAAAACACAAAACCAGGCAAGTATTTCATAATGTACCGCATAGACCATAAGACCATTCTGTATATTCAGTCATTCTAAGTCATGTGAAAAGCAGCTGTTTCACAGATCCTTCTCCTCTGTAAAATTCTGTAAAATGTATGGTGTGAGGAATATTTTGCAGATATTAATGTCTTCAAAGGCCAAGACGACAGCAAAAGAACTTCAGTAGTATCTAAAGGAAATGCATTGTTTACTATCACAAATCTTTTTTTGAATGTCTCCATCAGTTTAAAACAATTCCAAATAAGTGATAGAAAATATTTGGTGGGAATTCATAAAAATTCCATGTTACATTTTGTAAACCTTGTACTATTGGTTGTGGATTCTTTTCATGCTGTAGTCAGGGGGTCCCAGCGCAGTAAGAGTAGCCTCCAACACCTGTCCAGGGGACTGACCACAATCAAGCATCCGCTAAGGCTGCTGTGGCCAGCGGGTCTGTGCCTCTGCAGATTGGAGAGTGGGTCTTAGGAAAAGGTCTAGGATTCCCTCCTTGCAGCAGATGTGGAGCCAAATGTTGAGTGTCCAACCCAATCGTACAATCCCACTCTACCCTGTTGTGGGCTGTCTGCTCCTGTAATGATGGAAAGGAAGGGACTGAGGGAAATAATAGTGGGTAGCACAATGGGTAGCGCTGGTACAATTATTTGTAAGGTGCTGAGGTATCCTGAGTGAGTGGGCAGGACATTAGGCCTGCCATGTTAGTAGTGTTGGGCATTGTGGTGGGTGACAGCGAAAAAGGGAAGCAAGTTTAAGCTGATAGTGGGTGTTACAGAGCATAAGCCTTTGGTGGGAGGTGGGTGTGTGTGATAGGGAGATAGGGTGAGTGTGAGGGAGCTGAAAGAAGGCAGTTACCATGACACAGCAGGGAAGGTCATTGACCTTCTTGTGGTGCTGCAGGCCATTCTTCTACACCACTAGACCACTCTGACCCAAGTGGCAACCTTACACCAGGCTGCCAGGTTCTTGTGGTGTGCCTCCTCTGCCAGTCCTTTGGGAAGAGGACTCTTCTTTTACAGCACCCCATCCTCCAGGTCCCTATCGGAGAATTGCAGTGTCATCTTCCCCTTCTACACCATGTTCTGATTCTGTCTGCCAATGAGCAGCTTCGCAATGTCAGTGGTTGTTCAGGTACACAGAGGCCTTTCAAAGGTGGCGTGGGTAAGCGGGATGGCGGACTCTCGATGGATATTGGCTGAGTTGCCAGTTGTTCCAGAAACAGTGCTTGTTAAGATGGGGCCAGAGATGCCATACAGTCAGCGTAGGTAATTAATGAGATGAGTCTGGTAAGATATGGTGAGAAATCCCACTAGGCTTCAGAAAACTCAGTGCAGCTCAGCCTTAGACAAAACAACACAATATTCAGCCTCCTGCATGCCAACATACAATCTACTTAAGGTGCAATTAGCTGGAGCACTTTGATAAGTCATTCATAACTTTACATTCGGGAAATGATTTACTTTTTACTTCTTCATGTAAATAAGAAACAAGAGTGGGCCTTGTTCAAGCGCTGATTGTATATAAGCTACTCACTGCTTGCACATACAGTCAGGGAGATGTGTACGTGGAAACATTTCACTTGCCTCATGAATGTTTCACAATTACTCAATTAGTCAAATGGCTGAAGATGTGAAGGCAAACCACTGCAGTAGCAAATGGGCTGGATTCAGGTGCCAGCCCAACAGCCAGTTCAGAGAGGAGGAGGGACCTCTCAAGCTCAGCAGGTTCTTTTGAGACCCAGCAAGGAATCACCTCATTTACTCATTGGGAAGACTATTCCTGACTGATTCAAATGTGAAATACCAACTAGAAATAGCCTGCTTCAGCTGTTCCACTGTAAGGGCACCACATAATAGGAGACTTGTGACAGCACAAAGAACATAAATGCTGCACCTTGTGCTATTTCAATTATTTTGTTTTTCGTTTTAGTTTCTCATTTTGTAACTGAGTATAACTGAGTGAAATGGTGAAGCAGTGATAATATCATATCATGATTTTTGTGTTTCCTTGTTTCAGCCTTAATGCAGCATCAACAATATTTTACAAGTTATTAATTGCAGATACTTTTCACATCACTACTTGAGCAGCAATCTGGCAAGGTGGAATAGAGTCAAAATTGGGTTGATTCTATGCCCCACTGCCAGATTACTTTAAAGGTATATGAAAGTTAATATTAATCCCAAAAATATTTTGTTACTTTGCAGCCCTTTAACAGTAAGCTGAATATTCAGTTAACCTGTGTCCACAGAAAGCTGAAAATCACATGATACCAGGTTATAGTCCAACAGGTTTATTTGAAATCACAATCACAAGCCCCTTCGTCAGGTGCTGTGCTCCGAAAACTTGTGATTTCAAATAAACCTGTTGGACTATAACCTGGTTTTGTGTGATTTTTGACTTTATCCTCCCCAGTCCAGCACTGGCGCCTCCACATCACACAAAGCTGGTGATGTTATAATATTTCCACTGGTACAAAATACTGTATCTTTGTTTCACAGAAACATCCCCAGGAGATCCCAGAGCCAAACTGATTCCCTGAAAATCTCTATAGATCAGGGACCATCTTTTTATTATCAAGCTTTAAAGCCAAAATGATTACTAAGTCTAATCCACCCTGTTACATAGAGGAAGAACTGACTGTACTCTGTGTAAAGCTCTGAGCTAATACACTTTAAGTGGTTTCATATCATGAATGAAATGTACCCTGTCACTCTAGGTACTGGAATCAAAAACCTGAATAACACAACACTGGTTTTGTACACAAAATATTCCTATCTGTAAGCAATATTGCCATCTTTCAGGTTGTCAAGTAAAACACGACAGGTATGATTCCTTCTTTGCAAACATGAATCATCCCATGGTAGAGAATTTCCATCCAATCTGCCCTTCTTTTGTCTTAGATCTGTTGTTGATAAATTTTTCTTCACAATACTTGGCCAAAGTGACCATGAAGTGATGTTATCTACATTTCCTACAATATTTTGATGACATATTCCAAAGACTGATCACTATTTCAGTAATAAAAAATATATTTTTTTGTGTGTTTCTGTGCCTACAGCTATTGGATTGTCCTCTGGATATGGGTTGCTCTCTCATTAAAGATAGAGATGATTGGAAGTGGATTAACTTGAGGGTCACCATGCCTCAGGTAAGGACAGAAGTTGAGAAAGCAGAACCTTCAGTGGTAACCTCAGACAATGCAGGAATTGAACCCACACTATTAATGTCACGCTGCATCACAAACCAGCCACCCAAACAACTGGGCAAACCAACCCCTATCTGACTAAAACCAACATGGGAAGTTTCAAAAGGACTGCATAACAATGACAGAGCCTGCATGTCTGTCCAGGGAGAAGTCTTAGTTTGTTGAGTCTATCCTCATTGTAGGGTGTAACTTTAAGCGGGAATGTTCTAATGAACAAGTAGCAAGATGTAGAACATGTGACCAGCAGCCATTGCATAGTTTAGGTTGTAGAATGCAGTGTGAAGGAGTTGCAGCTGTGCTTTCCTGTTAGAATAGCAACTGAATCTTTATAGTGCACCTGTCTGCTGAGAAATCCAATTTAAAAAAAAATTTCTCCCCTGCTGTTATCAGACATATGAACGGACCTCTCATATATTAGAGTTGATCTCTGGAGCTGTAATACTATATTCCACATTTTGTCCTGTTACCCTGATGTACTAATGTAAGGTATGACTTGTCCGGTTAGCTCTCAAAACAACACTTTTCACGGTATCTTGGTACAAGTGACAATAATAAAACAAATCAAAAAACAGCATCTATATTCAATTTACGAGACCTGGTGTGAGATTTGTATGTTTGCATTAAGCAAATGTAGAATAACAACACAATGCACATTTGGAGGAAGGGAGATCCACAGACAAGACTTTGTATAAAACAGAGGCTGTAAGTGCATTGAAACTCCAGGATGTGGAATCCCTGCAGTAACAACATATACAGTGAGTACAAGATTCATAGACCGGCCAGATCAGGGTTCATGGGAGCACAATTCAGTCTGAATCAGGATGTGGGAGTGCAGACCTGTCAAGACATCCTCTAGTGTCATCTCTACACAAAAGAGAAAAGTGTACGAAATAGTGAAAACAACAGCAAAAACATGATAGCGAAGAAACAAAAGAGCAGTAGGCATAAGCACATACACAAGCTTAGCACTCAGAGAGACCAGGGTGGAAGATTCTTCAACTGGGAAGGGAAAAGTCATTCCATATTGTGAATGTGACACAATACGTGGATGAAATCAAACAGTTCAAAGTTTTTGAGAGATAGTAGGAACTGCAGATGCTGGAGAATCTGAGATAACAAGGTGTAGAGCTGGATGAACACAGCAGGCCAAGCAGCATCAGAGGAGCAAGAAGGCTGATGTTTCGGGCTTAGACCCTTCTTCAGAAATGGGGGAGGGGAAGGGGATTCTGAAATAAATAGGGAGAAAGGGGGAGGCGGATAGAAGATGGATAGAGGAGAAGATAGGTGGAGAGGAGACAGACAGGTCAGAGAGGCGGGGGTGGAGCCAGTAAAGGTGAGCGTAGGTGGGGAATTAGGGAGGGGTTAGGTCAGTCCAGGGAGGACGGACAGGTCAAGGGGGCGGGATGAGGCTAGTGGGTAGGAGATGGGGGTGGGGCTTGAGGTGGGAGGAGGGGATAGGTGGGAGGAAGGACAGGTTAGGGAGGCGGGGACAAGCTGGGCTGGTTTTGGGATGCAGTCGGGGGACAGGAGATTTTGAAGCTTGTGAAGTCCACATTGATACCATTGGGTTGCAGGGTTCCCAAGCGAAATATGAGGTGCTGTTCCTGCAACCTTTGGGTGACATCATTGTGGCACTGCAGGAGGCCCAGGATGGACATGTCGTCAAAGGAATGGGAAGGGGGAGTTGAAATGGTTCGCGACTGGGAGGTGCAGTTGTTTGTTGTGAACCGGGCGTAGGTGTTCTGCAAAGCGGTCCCCAAGCGTCCGCTTGGTTTCCCCGATGTAGGCTAGGGGACAGCTTTGCAGAACACCTACGCTCGGTGGTAAAATGAGGACTTCACAAGCTTCAAAATCTCCCCTCCCCCAACCGCAGCCCAGCTTGTCCCCACCTCCCTAACCTGTCCTTCCTCCCACCTATCCCCTCCTCCCACCTCAAGCCCCACCCCCATCTCCTACCCACTAGCCTCATCCCGCCCCCTTGACCTGTCCGTCCTCCCTGGACTGACCTAACCCCTCCCTAATTCCCCACCTACGCTCACCTTTACTGGCTCCACCCCCGCCTCTCTGACCTGTCTGTCTCCTCTCCACCTATCTTCTCCTTTATCCATCTTCTATCCGCCTCCCCCTCTCTCCCTATTTATTTCAGAATCCCCTTTCTCCCCCATTTCTGAAGAAGGGTCTAGGCCTGAAACGTCAGCTTTCCTGCTCCTCTGATGCTGCTTGGCCTGCTGTGTTCATCCAGCTCTACACCTTGTTAGTTCAAAGTTTTTGCTGTTGTCAGCATCATAGGTCTGAAGAAAAGTGGCAAACACACATTCACAATCAAGCACGACACAGGAACAAGCACAAACATTTTACCAATCCTAATCCTCAAAGATATGTACCTGGATCATTGAATCAAAGACATATTGATAACACTCACTGGGATGGCCAAGAAATAGTAAGGAATTTAAATCCCCCTCCCAAACGTGGCCTAACAAGTTGCTGGCACATTCAGAAATGATAGTGTGAATTCCAGTTGATTTTAATGGTCAAGACGTAGTAACATGTAACAAACCAATTTCCTGACTGAGGTAATCAAAGTGTGAATCTCTGGATTGGCAAAGCAGTCTCAAGATAAATTTGCAGAAAAAGTAAAATGGGTGGAAAGCTTCTAGTACAAAGGAAAAATTGAGGATGGTGGGTGTTAATTTACTTGCTTCAGAGATAATGTAATAACATCCTTGAACAGGTTGATTAGAAAATATCCATAAGGGGGAACAATGGAACTGAGAGAAACTGTTAGATGTGTATAGTCAATAAACTGTTTTGCACAATGAATGTCCATGGGTTGCATCTTCCCAGTCCTCGAATGGCCTGGACATTGATCTAGAGAAATCTAGAAGAATGCTGGGAGAATGGAAAAATGAGATTTTCAATGTTGAGGAAGTTGTCTATTAAAGTTTCATCAGCTAGATGGGGATCTTGCTAGCAAGAGGCAAAGTTAATTTGCATACATTGACATCTTATTATGAGCGAATCTCAGTTCAGTTTTATGCAATTAGCGATTCTCACAGGTACCGATGAGGAAATAGATTATGCTAATTCACAATTTGAAGACCTAAGCAGCTATCTAGTGTACGGGGTGAGGGGTGAGGGGCAGAGGGGGAGCTGTGAATCCATACACGAATGTGAATCTGTAAATGGTTGTGGATCAATATGTGATGTGAAAGGAGAAATGAAGTTCTGAATCCACTACGAACTTATACCAATATTCTTCTGAGTTAATAACGACATAACTCCCACAAGATGGGTCCCATTTAAATCAATATCAATCAGGCATTCAGAAACAAAGCCAAACATGTCATGAGATAGTAGGAACTGCAGATGCTGGAGAATCCGAGACAACAAGGTGCAGAGCTGGATGAACACAGCAGGCCAACCAGCATCATAGGTGCAGAAAGGCTGACGTTTCGGGCCTAGACCCTTCTTCAGAAATGGGGGAGGGGAAGGGGGTTCTAAAATAAATAGGGAGAGAGTGGGAGGCGGATAGAAGATGGATAGAGGAGAGGATAGGTGGAGAGGAAACAAACAGGTCAAGCAGCATCATAGGAGCAGAGAGGCTGACGTTTCGGGCCTAGACCCTTCATCAGAAAAGGGGGAGGGGAAGGGGGTTTTGAAATAAATAGGGAGAGAGTGGGAGGCGGATAGAAGAGGGATAGAGGAGAGGATAGGTGGAGAGGAAACAAACAGGTCGAAGAGGCGGGGATGGAGCCAGTAAAGGTGAGTGTAGGTGGGGAGGTAGGGAGGGGATAGGTCAGTCCAGGGAGGACGGACAGGTCAAGGGGGCGGGATGAGGTTAGTAAGTAGGAGATGGGGGTGCGGCTTGAGGTGGGAGGAAGAACAGGTTAGGGAGGCGGGGACGAGCTGGACTGGTTTTGGGATGCGGTAGTGGGAGGGGAGATTTTGAAGCTTGTGAAATCCACATTGATACCATTGGGCTGCAGGGTTCCCAAGCGAAATATGAGTTGCTGTTCCTGCAACCTTCGGGTGGCATCATTGTGGCACTGCAGGAGGCCCAGGATGGACATGTCGTCTGAGGAATGGGAGGGGGAATTGAAACGGTTCGCAAGTGGGAGGCGCAGTTGTTTATTGCGAACCGAGCGTAGGTGTTCTGCAAAGCGGTCCCCGAGCCTCCGCTTGGTTTCCCCGATGTAGAGGAGGCCACAACGGGTACAGAGGATGCAGTATACCACATTGGCAGATGTGCAGGTAAACATCTGCTTGATGTGAAAAGTCTTCTCGGGGCCTGGGATAGGGGTGAGGGAGGAGGTATGGGGGCAGGTGTAGCACTTCCTGCGGTTGCAGGGAAAAGTGCCGGGTGTGCTGGGGCTGGAGGGGAGTGTGGAGCGGACAAGGAAGTCACGGAGAGAGCGGTCCCTCCGGAAAGCAGATAGGGGTGGGGAGGGAAAGATGTCTTTGGTGGTGGGGTCGGTTTGCAGATGGCGGAAGTGTCAGAGGATGATGTGTTGGATCCGGAGGTTGGTGGGGTGGTACGTGAGGACGAGGGGGATTCTTTTTTGGTTCTTTGACCTGTCTGTCTCCTCTCCACCTATCCTCTCCAATATCCATCTTCTATCCGCCTCCCCCTCCCTATTTATTTCAGAACCCCCTTCCCCTCCCCCATTTCTGAAGAAGGGTCTAGGCCCGGAACGTCAGCCTTCCTGCTCCTCTGATGCTGCTTGGCCTGCTGTGTTCATCCAGCTCTACTCCTTGTTGTCCTGGTGAACCTCCTCTGCACCCTCTCCAAAGCATCCACATCCTTTTGGTAATGTGGCGACCAGAACTGTACGCAGAATTCCAAATATGGTCGAACCAAAGTCCTATACAACTGTAACATGACCTGCCAACTCTTGTACTCAATACCCCGTCCTATGAATGAAAGCATGCCGTATGCCTTCTTGACCACTCTATCGACCTGCGTGGCCACCTTCAGGGTACAATGGACCTGAACACCCAGATCTCTCTGTGTATCAATTTTCCCCAGGACTTTTCCATTTACTGTATAGTTCGCTTTTGAATTGGATCTTCCAAAGTGCATACCTCACATTTGCCTGGATTGAACTCCATCTGCCATTTCTCTGCCCAACTCTCCAATCTATCTATATTCTGCTGCATTCTCCGACAGTCCCCTTCACTATCTGCTACTCCACCAATCTTAGTGTCATCTGCAAACTTGCTAATCAGGCATTTGCTTAGGAAAGGTTTAAAGGGATATGGGCCAAACTCAGGCAAATATGACTAGCTTATTTTGAGAAATTTGGTCAGCATGGACAAGTTGGACTGAAAGGTCTGTTTCAGTGCCCTTTGACTCTATGACTATATAACTTTGCTCAAATATCTACTGAGAGACAAATTATTTATAGAGAGGCAATAAATCAAACTGCTGTATGATGCATAAAGTCAAGTTGACTCAACCGTAGTGCCCCTCTGTCCTTCCAGCTTTATATTCAACACTTTATTTAAAGGAAAAGGGAATTCAGTGCCTGAGGAATCCTAGTACCACCAGAGTGCACTGGATCACACATTATTAATAGCCAGGAGACACATGAAACCATCTGACATCTTCACAAGTCCAATTTTTTCATATATCATTTCCTTTTTGATTGCAATGTAATATTCCAAAACATTGACAATAAATTAGCAGCTACTGTGCTGGATCACTTTGACTATTTAATGTTGTGTTCTCTAACATTTAGAAGAAAAGGAACCAATCAAAATGAAGCTATTAAAAATTCCTTTAAAATGTTGTCAGCAGCTAATGAGTCATTTAATTAATGCAAACATCAAAAAGGTAATTAATGCACAGATGGATTGCACAATACTTGAGGGGATTTAAATAATTAAATTTAAGACATGGCTGATTTTCAGGCCAGATCCTAAACACAGAGCCAACCATTATCAATGAACACACCTTTTTGAGGAAAGGCAGCTAACAGATATGGAAAAGAGGAAACAAGTGAGAGAGTCAGCGTCGTGTGGGGAATTTCACTGTTTACTTACAAGTCATGCTCCTTTAAAAAATCCTCCTTCAAATGCCTGTCCGCGGTCACCCAGCTGGGCAGGGCTGCTTCTATACAGTGCTTCTTCTGAAATTGCAGATGGAGAATAATAACCAATGGTTACCTTTCGTATCCCCCAAGGATCTATCTTTGCTCCCGGCTATCTCTCATCTACATAATGCCCTTTGATGACATCAACCAAAGACACGGTGTTAGTTTTCATATGTAGGCCAATGGCACAAGTTCAACTTCACCACCATCTCTTTGACTCCCCCGCTGCTGCTAAATTACCAGATTATTCATCCAACATACCGTACTGAATGAATAGAAATTTCTTTGAATTAAACAACGGACAGGCTGAAGCCATTTTTTCGGTGCTTACTCAGATTCGAATCCTACTGACTCTATTCCTCTCCCTGGCAACAGTCTGAGATCAAACAAATCTGTTCACAACCTTGGTGTGACAATTGATTCTGAGATGAGCTTCAGGCATAATTTTCATGTCATCTCTAACACGATTTCCACCCGTACAATATCACTCAATTTCAGCTCTCTCTGTGAAAACCCTCATTCATGCCTTCATTATCTCTGAATCTGAATATTCCAGTGCACTCCTGGCTGATCTCCAACATTGAACCCTCTGTAAGTTTAAGGTTACTCAACAAAATCATGAAAATAACTGTCCTTTAACTGGAGCACCATATCATCTTCCCCCAACCCCAGCCCCAATCCCTTCCTTTCTAACATGCAATATGCAAAGCAAAGCTGCAGATCAAATCCAATTGCTAATGATAATTGTCTGGTGGAGCCAAAGGTATCTGCCAGTAAAAAGACATTAGGGAGAATTTTGCTGGTATAAGGTAGGGGTCCAATGACGATATATCAGACTTTGCAATCATTACTTCTCTCAAGCAGACTGAACCTTCAGCATATTTTGTGCGTGCACAGGTTAACATTAAAATGCTCAAGTCAGAATCTGTTAGCTAATGCGCCTTCATAGGCAATCTGGTGATCACCACCTCCCCCAGTCCCCTGAACCAGTAATCTGGAAGGAATATTAGATTAAGTGCAAATTTCAATTTCCTGTTCTCACACCACAATTTGACACTCCTTCAAAAATTACATCCTGTTCATTCAACCTTAGCTGGGTTTTTAATTGCATTGTGATTAATAAAATTTGCTGAACACCACTAGGTTGTTCTGAAAAAAATAATTTTAAAGTTGTGGAATTATTTTTATCTGTTTAATTAGTAGATTTTTTTAAGCTACTGAGATGAAATTCTCACCAGAGAGATCACTAGATCTCAATAAGATTTTTCTGTTGACCATGGTGGGGGTCCTTGGTTCATTCTAAAGTGCAAATGTCAATCTTTTGTTCCCACACCACCATTTGACGCTACTTCAAAAGTTACATCTTGTTCATTCAAATGTAGTTAGATTTTTAATTGCAATGTGATTAATGACATTTACTGTACGACAACTTGCATTGAAAATATAATTTTATAATTATGGAGTATTTTTAATTGTTTATTTAGTAGATTTTGTAAGCTATATTTACTAAAAAAAGTACTTTCTAAATGCCTTTTCCAGAATATTTTACTTTTGCCTTCACCCCATGTATTTGTCCCAATGTTTAATCTGTTTGACTTCATTGTTTGAAAGTGATTTTATTTTAATGCTTTTTGCTTCCTGGTTGAGTGACTTCTTTTCATGTGATTGATAGCTTGACGGTATTATTCCATTTCCACATTGGGAATTCCCTACTAAAGGGCATTGCAATTAGTTGTAGAAACATAGCACAGTCAGAGATGAAATTCTCACTGGAGAGATCACTACAATCTCACAACAAGATTTCTTCATTGACAATGATGAGGGTCCTTGGTTCCTTGCTGAGCACAGACTCTGGCCTGTTCACTGCTCGGAAATAAAGAACTGGGAATCTACTATTAAGAAACTGCAGTTGAAACCATAAGCAGATGAGTACTCAACTCATTCATTTGTATTCCAGCCTGTTATTGTTCCTGGAAACTTTAACAAATTTGAAATAAAATGTTAAAATGGTGAACAAGAAAAGCTATTTCAAAGATTCATCTCTAATATTGACAAGAGTAATTCCTGCACCTATGTATTGCACAGAATAATGTAAGAGATTGGGTCTAGCTTCTGGATGATGACATAAACCATTCTAGTATTCATTCCATGGCTCCTTACATGATCCAAATCTTAGTGTTGTTAGGCTGCTTGGATTATCACACTCTCTAAGCAATAATTTACAGAAAAATAAACATTGTCGATCATTGCAGCATGTCAGCACAGTTTAAGTGAGTCAGAGCAATGGAATTATTTACAGCTTTTGAATAAGTTTGATTATGTGATGTCACGACTGGGACTGACAAAGTTGAATAATAAGGATGACCCTGTCTGGAGATGAGAAGTCTACTTCCTGTACAGGTTTTTTTAACACAAGAGAAAAAAAATCATAATGTAGCATTTAAATTTTTAAAGTGCAATGTGATTGCGCATTGTTGACTATAGCAGCCATCCAGACTTAATAGGTTCCTGATTTGAAAGTAAAATTGTTTCTATTTTAGGTTATGCTAAAAGTGTAAATCTCTGTATTAGTTGTGTCAAAATCATTGTTCGCAGCATCTCTAGAAACAGAGAGTTCTGCCATTAGTGACCATTTTAACAAAGGTTTCTGAACACTTTAAAGATGCTCGGTGTCATTACTTCTAAAATCAGGCTGAAATCTAATTAATCAATGTTTCTGTTGGAAAAGTGGACAGCGGGCCTTTTGTCCTCCAGACTTTAATGATGGCAAACCAATGTCAAATAGTATACCAGGATAATCTGCATTCCAGCCAGGATTCTGTAGCAGCATCAACTTGGGTGCACCAGCAACAAAATAAGTCTGCTGATGGAAAAGTGAAAAAACCAAATCAACAATGTCACTCTGCAGCAAAATGCTCCAGATTCTGGAATTTTGAAATAACAAAACAGTGTTGAAAATACTCAACAGGTGAGGTAGTATCTGCAGAGAGAAAAAGAGTTAATGGTTCAATTTGATGACCTTAGATCAGCTTCTTCAGCAGAGGGCTCATATTTGATTCAAAATGTTACCTCTGTTTTATCTTGTGCTTTAAGCAATTCACTACCTGTACATTGAGATACCAGTCCGGAGTATCTCAGGGCTGTGGGTGTCTGCACATAGTCTGCCCTTCACCTTGTTTGTTCCTTATCTCTAAGTAAAATTCTTCCACTCCTGACAAAATTTAACACTGTTTTATTTACACCCGTACATCACATGTTGTCAAACACAGCTCTCTAATGTAATGTGCAAGACCTCTCATTTCACATGCCTATTCTAGTCTGATGCCTTTTCTCTTACTTAGCAGTTTAACTGCCATCTGGGCAGTTAGGGGTGGGCAATAAATGCTGCCCTATCCATTAAAGCTCACATCCTGTGAAGGAAATAAAAAACACTCACGCCATCATTTACATCATCATAACTGAAATGAATCTTATTATACCACATTATTTCTACTTTCATAGATGCCACTGGATCTGTTAAGTATTTCTAGCATTTTCTGTTTTTATTAGTCTAACATTTCCTTTATATAAATGGTGGATAGAAAATTAACCTTCTGACTTCCACCAGAAAATCACGTAACCCTAACCCAGTGGAACTAGGATCTGTCCTATTATCCAGATCAGCACTTGTTGAACTCAAAACCTGCTTCAAATCTTCAGGCAGTCATCAGTATTCCTCTGTCCGTTTCAGGTGAATTTTGTAAACATTTCTGTTGAACCAGTGATTGGGAAGGATAAAAAATATAATTTGTCTTTGTGCTTCCTGCATAATAATCTCCTGACAACCCTAGCAATCTGTAAGTGGATGTAGAATTTTTCATGGTTAGAAATGAAAGAGTTCGGTGGGTGATTTTTAACTAATGTTGAGCATTGTAACATGTAATAAAGGTGCCTTTTGTCTGTTGCCAATAATGCACAATGAGACTGGTTACTTATATTGTCAAGATTGTACAAAAGCGACGAATGGCACTTAACAGCATGGTGAAAATACAGCAAGGTTTTGAAAGCACACAAGTATATAATCAAAAGTAACAATGTGCTAAAGGAGAGATTGCAGTAGAAATCTGATTTGGTCTCTTTTCTCCAAGTGTCTTTCAGGTTAACCTTAGTTACCACTTTTATTTGTACGTTATGTATGTGTGAGTGGGTTCATGGGTCCATAACCATCTTTGCATTGCATAATTCATTCATTAAATCCTTTTCTTCTTTCACGGAATGTGGGTGTTACTGGCAAGAGCAGCACTTGTTGCCCATCCTAGATCACCCTTGAACTGAATGATTTGCTGGGCCATTTTCGGAGGACATTTAAGAGTCAACCACACTGCTGTGGGTCTGCAGTCACATGAGTCACATCAAACCAGGTAAGGGTGACAGATTTCCTTCCCTAAAAGGACATGAGTGAACCTGATGGGTTTTGATAACTATCAGTCACCCTCGCTGAGACGTTAGTCATTCTAGGCTTAACTGAATTCAAATTCAATTCAATTCAATTCAGCTACCATAGCCCCACAGCATTATCCTGGGCCTCTAGATTATTTGTTCAATGACATTATTACTACTCCCCTATTTTGCCTTCATTTAAAACTGTTCTTAATTGATTCCAGACAAACATATAGCTGTACCTTTTAGTTTAATTTAAAAACACCATTGAGTCACAATGGCTAGCATGGACATGCTGTGTAACAATATCAGAAATTCTGTTAAAAAGATTGGCCTGGATATTCTGACAGTCAGAGAAACATTGGAGCTGCTTGCCTGTGGAATCCCAGATTCAGCAGACTCCATGGGAATTTCCTGCAAAACTGGGGATTTGTGGGAGAATTCCCCCATGTCTGGAACCTTCTAACATGAGCCCTTCATGTCACAAATTTCACCCAGCTTCCACCCAACATCACCCCCGCCCACCCCGGACCCAAAGTAACATCTCAAGAAGATCCCCAGCCACACAACATGATGCTTCCCGCCCCTCCTCAGGAACTGACAACCTGTTGTTGGTGTGAAGGGCCTGGACCTGAGAATCCATCCATGTCAGCAGTCTCCCTTTCCCATCAGCCCAGACACATCAACCACACTCAACCCAGCACTGCCCCCAGCGGCTCCGATCACTGCTCCCACAGTTCAACAAGCCACTCAACCCCCATTCAGACAATACTCCCCCACGTCCCCCAGAACTGACTGCTACTCCCACCAACTCTAAACACAACTCCTGCCAGATAATCCCCTCTCCCAGCTACCCAACTTCATAACCCCATTGGCCCTGATATCCCCAAAATCCCACCAACCAAGCACTCCATTACTTACCTGGCAGCTTACCCACCTGGCACCAGTGTTCCCTCTAATTTTCCTTCCAGCTGAGATCCATGTGCCACAGCAACTTTCAGAATTTAAAGTCAATGCCATGATCGGCATGCCAATGCCAATCACCCTGCATGTGAAACCTTTGACTGGCTGTATGCACACACAACTGTGTAGCTTAGAGAGAATGTTGCTTAACGCCTGGCAGCTTATCCACCTGTTACCCTACTACTTGTCAATTTAGCCAGCTGGCATCTTGCATACCTGGCACTCTAAAATGTTATCTGCCACCCTAACCGCACACAGCAGCTGTCAAAGCGCCTGGACATTTAAATTTCAGAATACTACATCTGACTGCGGTATAAGGGGGCATGGCTTGAATTCCCCTGACTACCCCAAATCCTGGGTGAATTGTATCGATTTCAGCTTCACTTCTGAAGGAGCTGGGATTAGAATTATTGGCTGGAAACGTGGAGTTCAGCTCTAGCATAAAAGAAAAGAGTAAGTTGGTAATTGGCCTTTTTGGAACATCCAGGCCATGATTTCAGATTACCATGATCAGAACAATTCTTGTCAAAATTATCTCTAGTTCTATTTAATGGAATTCATCTGCATAATACAATATCAGCCCTTTAAATACGAAGTTCTCATTCTATAAGTGACTGACAGAAAAACTGGAATTTAATACATTGGCCAATTTGCAGCCAAACACTGTTGAATTTGAATTAATGAACAACATAAATAATAGAGGGTTTAGATAATAACATAATGTCAACAGGTCTACAGTAGCAGTCCCTAACTACCAAATGATATTCTTATTGTACTCTTATGAGAATTCTGTGACAATATTTATCATATAGTAATGGTAATATTATGACCTCTCAGTTTTCAGTTTGTGTCACTTTAGTTACTTTTAATGATTATTGGCACAATTCTTCATTTGGTACCATAGTACGTAACATGGATTGATAATGCCATAAACTAAAATCTATTTCTTCTCAAATGTTGCTCTGTTGGTTTGTTGTATTATCATAACCCTATATTACATTGTAGCCTTATTTTGAAATTCTAACCATGGACATGTACATGATTGGTAGCACCAGAAGTTGGAGACTGTTACTAAGACCATTTCTCTTTACCTCTGGGATCAAAGTTTGAACTCATGTCTAACTAATGCAAGATCTATGCTGTTGGCTGTAAGGACCTGAAATGAAATGAGACTGGATTGTATAACCTTCATTACTCATGTTAGCGAATTCTTGGAACTGAACTGACACTAATGATCTCCTGAGCAAAGTCATAAAGATTACTTTGGGAAATGGTGTCCAGGCATATAAATGGTTTTGCAAATTGACTGCTTGTTACAGAAATCACTTGTTTTGACCAGAAAAAGAGAACAAGGCAGTTTTTGTAATAGGCAGCAAATTGAAGCATTGCACCACTCTGTCTTCTCCTACTCACCATTATTCACCATATTTGAGACAGTTCGGTAAAACACACAACTCAGAAGACATAGGATTCTGTATGGATAAGAGACTAACATTACTTCTTTAGGAAAACTGAAGAATATATTTACTGTGTGCAGGGCTGGATGAACACAGCAGGCCAAGCAGCATCA
>NC_063344.1:24656163-24657411 GCF_021869965.1 Rhincodon typus
ATCATAGGAGCAGAGAGGCTGACGTTTCGGGCCTAGACCCTTCATCAGAAAAGGGGGAGGGGAAGGGGGTTTTGAAATAAATAGGGAGAGAGTGGGAGGCGGATAGAAGAGGGATAGAGGAGAGGATAGGTGGAGAGGAAACAAACAGGTCGAAGAGGCGGGGATGGAGCCAGTAAAGGTGAGTGTAGGTAGGGAGTTAGGAAGGGGATAGGTCAGTCCAGGGAGGACGGACAGGTCAAGGGGGCGGGATGAGGTTGGTCGGTAGGAGATGGAGGTGCAGCTTGGGGTGGGAGGAGGGGATAGGTGGGAGGAAGAACAGGTTAGGGAGGCAGGGACGAGTTGGACTGGTTTTGGGATGCGGTGGGGGGAGGGGAGATTTTGAAACTTGTGAAATCCACATTGATACCATTGGGCTGCAGGGTTCCCAAGCGGAATATGAGTTGCTGTTCCTGCAACCTTCGGGTGGCATCGTTGTGGCACTGCAGGAGGCCCAGGATGGACATGTCGTCTGAGGAATGGGAGGGGGAGTTGAAATGGTTCGCAACTGGGAGGTGCAGTTGTTTGTTGCGAACCGAGCGTAAGTGTTCTGCAAAGCGGTCCCCGAGTCTCCGCTTGGTTTCCCCGATGTAGAGGAAGCCACACCGGGTACAGCGGATGCAGTATACCACATTGGCAGATGTGCAGGTGAACATCTGCTTGATGTGGAAAGTCTTCTTGGGGCCTGGGATGGGGGTGAGGGAGGAGGTATGGGGGCAGGTGTAGCACTTCCTGCGGTTGCAGGGAAAAGTGCCGGGTGTGGTGGAGCTGGAGGGGAGTGTGGAGCGGACAAGGGAGTCACGGAGAGAGTTGTCCCTCCGGAAAGCAGATAAAGGTGGGGAGGGAAAGATGTCTTTGGTGGTGGGGTCGGATTGCAGATGGCGGAAGTGTCGGAGGATGATGCGTTGGATCCGGAGGTTGGTGGGGTGGTACGTGAGGACGAGGGGGATTCTTTTTTGGTTTTTATTGCGTGGACGGGGTGTGAGGGATGAGGTGCGGGAGAGGTGGGAGACACGGTTGAGGGCGTTCTCGACCACCGAGGAGGGGAAGTTACGGTCCTTGAAAAACGAGGACAACTGAGATGTACGGGAGTGGAATGCCTCATCCTGGGAGCAGATGCGGCGGAGGCGAAGGAATTGGGAATAGGGGATAGCATTTTTGCAGGAAGGTGGGTGGGAGGAGGAGTATTCTAGGTAGCTGTGGGAGTCGGTG
>NC_063344.1:24657811-24733876 GCF_021869965.1 Rhincodon typus
AAGTTTCAAAATCTCCCCTCCCCCCACCGCATCCCAAAACCAGTCCAACTCGTCCCTGCCTCCCTAACCTGTTCTTCCTCCCACCTATCCCCTCCTCCCACCCCAAGCTGCACCTCCATCTCCTACCGACCAACCTCATCCCGCCCCCTTGACCTGTCCGTCCTCCCTGGACTGACCTATCCCCTTCCTAACTCCCTACCTACACTCACCTTTACTGGCTCCATCCCCGCCTCTTCGACCTGTTTGTTTCCTCTCCACCTATCCTCTCCTCTATCCCTCTTCTATCCGCCTCCCACTCTCTCCCTATTTATTTCAAAACCCCCTTCCCCTCCCCCTTTTCTGATGAAGGGTCTAGGCCCGAAACGTCAGCCTCTCTGCTCCTATGATGCTGCTTGGCCTGTTGTGTTCATCCAGCCCTGCACCTTGTTGTCTCGGATTCTCCAGCATCTGCAGTTCCTACTGTCTCTGAATATATTTACTGTGCATTGTCTGTCTAATAGATAGATAAAAATCATAAATAACCTTACTCAAATAGCTTTCCCTGACCCCATGTTAATATTTAAACATCTTAAAACATTTGGAATGAGCAAAGACTCACCTCGCCTGTGAGCTAACTTCCCACAATCGAATTAAAGACCCTTGTCCAACTATTTGGAATGTCTCCCAAACCAAGTACTCCTGGCAGTGGATTAGCATCTCTGTGATTGCTGGCCAGGAATTCATGACCTTGAAACCTCTGATTTTCCAGCTATTAATTGACATGAACAGATCAGCAAATTCTGTGAATCAATAATCTTAAAGGCCAGCATTTCTTAATAGGAGACCATGCTGTATAATTGCTTCCTAATTCCCATGTGAATCAGACTAGTCTATTAATATCCCAAAACATCTCAAAATACTTTAAAAATAAACTGGATCAGCATGTACTAAAGAGACCAGCTGACCTAGAATTTACTATATTTTCTCATAATGTCTATCTCTCCTTCCTCTTTTCTGATGCTTCTTAATATGAAATTTTTATGGCTAAACATTTAGCTATCTGCCTTAATATCTCCTTGTGAGACTTAGCAGCAAAAACCTGCTCTCAATCTCTGTGACTAAGGCCTCCGAGGCCAGTTCCAGAAACCCCTAAAGCTCTGCCCAGACTGTAAGAAACTACAGAAAATTGTGAACACAGCCCAGACCATCCTGCAAGCCAACCTGCCATCCATGGGCTCCATCTACACTCCTTGCCACCGTGGAAAAGCAGCCAACATCATCAGAGACCCCTCCCACCGTGGTTACAATCTCTTTCATCAGGCAGAAGATACAAAAGCTTAAACACATGTACAAACAGGTTCAAGAACAGCTTCTTCCCCACTGTTATCAGACTGCTGAATGGAACTTACAAATTTCAAATCTAATGTTGATCTTGCTTTTATACACCTCCTGTGCAGCCGTAACACTGTATGCCTCACACTATTCAATCATCCTATGATCTGTATGTCCTTGTATGTTATGATCTGCCTGAATTGCTTGCAAAACAAAACTTTTCACCCTACTTAGGTACATGTGACAACAATAAGTCAAATCAAATCAAATCAAATCAGGTTCAGAGCGATGCTGTGTTTCCCTGAGTGTCCAGGTGGCTTCGGGGAATGACAAACAGGAGGCTGGAAGAACACAATAAGCCAGGCAGCATCTGGAGGAAAGGGGCAGTCAATGTTTCGGGTATAATGCTCTCCGACCCAGTTTCAGGGAATGCCTTTCGAATGGAATAACAGCAGGTGACCAGGAAGCTGAAGCGTTTGTCAGGGCCAGGAAATGTTTGATACTCTCACACTGCCAGCAATCTTCAAAGGACATTTCTTGTCCATGAACCCACCAACCTTTCACACTGCTAAACAAACCACACCCCACTCACCCATCCCCAGCAGTCCGCATTCATGCCTAATGTCCAGACACTTCACCTCACCCTCACAATCCTACTGGTGGTGCCAGCCTCACATTCACTGACTGCTGCTTCCATGTATCTTCAGCTATTCAGCTGCGGTAGATACATTACCCAAACACAACACAACCTGTGTCCTGAAATGCCACCTCCTCCTTGCAAGAAACAGCTTGCCCACAATAGAAAGCAGTAAGTCTGAACCAGGGAGTCATGCCTTTGTTATCTCCTGAAAACTTTCCCTTCTAATTTAATCTTTCAGATATCTGCCCAGCCACAAGAAGAAGAGAGAGAACAACACAGCACTGGTGAGGAAGCAGCGACATTTTATTTGATGCTTGGAGTCACAAGTTCAGCTCTTGCCGCTGCACAGACATCATAGAATCGTGTAGAGCTGGGATTGCCCATGGTGAGTGATTGGGCAGGAGTGGGCTACCACCAGATCTGGGGAAAGGAGAAAGAACACGCGAGGGTAAGGTTGCTGAATGGCTCTGTTAAAGAGGGAATAAAAACTTCAAATCTGGCAAATGTGACCCACTCCTTTTGTATACTTCAAGTCAGAGCTCCAGTATGATCAGTACATTCGTCTCCAAGTATTACATTTTTAAAAAAAACTGCTCGCTCTGGGAGATGAAGTCTTCAATGGGACAAAAGTTGATAAAAGTTGCACACCAAGATTGTCAGGTGACCTCTCATTGTTAAGGGGTAGGACTGGCTCCGGCCTGACGGAGGGTATCATGTTGAAGCTTGCAACCTCTCCATTCACTGCAGAAGTGATGGCCAACATCCCAGTCACACTCAGACCCAGCCGTGATGCTGACTGTCTCAGGCAGACACCGTCCAACTTCTCAGAGCTAGTGGAAGTTCAGGGAGGGGCCACAAGATCCATACTCGCTGCCATTTAGATTCCAAATGCTGCTGTCCCTGTCGTGGATTTCAATGCTCAAAGCAACAGACCAGATTTAACGGCAGTCTAGCAATTTGATTGTCAACAGATCAATAGGACTGCTGTCCTGAGGGAGCTGCCAGTGGCTCCTTGGAGGTCAAGCCCATTGTCCTCTCCCAGGATGTCAAGATCCCCTAATCCTCCCGACTGCACTAGTGCCCGTGCAGTTATCTCTCAGCCAGACAGCCCAGTGCTGCCTGGGCTGAGAAGGTGCGGCCTGATAACAAACCCTTAAGACCCTGAGTATCTCAAGGCTACCTACAGTCTCACCCAGTGAAAGTTAGTAGTTTCCTACCAGTTGTGTCACAGCGATAGGGAAAGCACTGTACAGGCGTACTGGGCCAAGGAAGGGCACTTGCAAGATAGGCTCTAAAGCAATGCACAATGGTGGATAGTCATTTTTGTTTGTAAAAGTGGTTGCGTGTTTGGATATAGACACTAACAGCACTGTCCTTTGTACAGGATGGGAAAATAGGTTGAATAGGATGGGAAAATAGGCTGGGAAAGTGAATGATGATATTCGACAGCTGCATGACCTTCAATGAGTCCTGTGAACATTCCTTTATGAGCCGAAGACAGCACCAACAGCTTGTTCTTCTATAGCTGATTTTCGGTACTAGCTGTTTGTTACATGGTATAAGAGAGAGTTTTGTTCAGAGAATTGGACTTCACCTTAGACTGGGATTGTGAACGGTGCCAGGATTGAAGCTAAGCCTCCAGAGCAACCATTGATTGAGGGCTGCCTGATGGGCAGAAGGGCGTGAGGCTTATTGCTTTTTCCTTTCTTTTCCATTTTTTACTCTTATTGTCATTATTATTATTACTTAATAAACACCCACATTCAAGCAAATTGCTGTTGTCGAGTCTTCTCTTAACAATGTTTAACCGAATCCAAAAGAACCACTCGGATACACCCTGTGATCCAAGCCACTTTTGGCGACGAGAATGGGATATGGGAAAATATTTAAGAGAAGGGAAAGGAACCTAATGCTTCGGAGACCTTCCATATTCCAGGATGGAATGCAGCAGACTTTGGATTTGGGTCTGTAGCTAACTTATTAGTACAATTAGGACCCCACAAGAATGGAGAACTGTTAAAACCAGAAAAAGAGAGAAAGGAGGGTTAGTTATACAGGCTGCCATACAAACAAGGACAATGTACTGCAAATGGGGTACATTGGATGTTCCACATCCTTTATTATCCTCAAGCAGCTGGCCTTGTAGAACAAATGAATGGGTTATTAAAAGAACAAATTAAATTACTGACCCCTAATCATGCATTACAGGGATGGCTCAAAGTGCTGTCATAGGCATTGTATAATCAGAATAATCGGACTCTGAAAGGAGGAACACCCATGAGTAGAATGTTTAAAGCAGGTGGCCTGTTACATCCCCTCAATCAACCTACAACATCTGATGACCTTTGTGCAGGGGGAAATGTGTGGGTATAACATCTGCCCAAGCCTGGTGAGATACTTGCCCATGGACAAGGTGATACCTATCGGGTATTGATAAGGGGACAGGAAGCACCAGGGTGTATAGACAGAGAGAAATTAATGAAAATAGGGTGAGCTGTCAAAAATTGTAGACTGATAAGATATGATTTCTTCACAGAACCATGTGAATTTATTATGGATGGATGCTGCTGTGGATGATTCATCAGTTGGCAGCAAATCTAAATCTCACGAAAAAGGCCACTGTAGTCATTAATTTAATGACACATTCCATTATTATATTATTCGTATTGATGGTGGTTATTTTCATTGTAGTTTTTATTTTCTGGTGTAGGTTACATACTCTTATTATACATTCTCATGCAGCTATCACTGATTTGCTTCTGCATTTGTAATTGTAACAAGTGCTGTCAAATATCATCCGGGTGGATTGTAAAGGATGGGAAAATAGGCTGGGAAAGTGAATGATGATATTCGACAGCTGCATGACCTTGAATGAGTCCTGTGAACATTCCTTTATAGGCCGAAGATAGCAGCAGCAGCTTGTTTCTCTGTAGCTGTTTTTCTGTACTAGCTGTTTGGTACACTGTGTAAGAGAGGGAGTTTCATTCCAAGAATTGGACTTTAACTCAGACCAGAATTATGAATGGTGCCAGGAACAAACCTATGCCTCCAGACCAGCCATTGATTGAGGGGTTCCTGACAGGCAGAAGGGTGTGAGACTTATTTTTTTTTCCATTTTTTACTCTTATTATCATTATTATTACTGAATAAACACTCACATTTAAGCAAATTGCTTTTGAGTTTTCACTTAACTATATTTAACCAAATCCAAAAGAACGGCTTGGCTACACCCTGTGATCCAAGACATCCTTGCTCATGTCTAAGGCTCTAAGTTAGTTATGAGTGGGGGGCACAGTTCTCTAATCTCCTCATTGGTGAACCTAGCATTGCTTCTGGCTTAGCTAGAACACAGACGCAGAGGAACTGCGTACCTCTTGCAGGCTATAAGGGACAAAATCTTTTCCCCTCCCCAAATGATAGACCTCCAAAAACAAGCCAAACTACTTCCATAACATATCCACAAGCAAGTCAAAAGTATCCCAGCTGCAAGTTGGGTGGCCACCCCTTTAAACAGAGCTAGCTGGGGTTTCTTGGGCGGTTGAACACAGGTTCAGCTGACATTAGTTATGATAGTCCATTTTTATTACAATCATAATGATGTCCATCATAATTCAACTTGCACCATTTAACTTTAATATTGGAGGCTCTCATAGTTTAAACATGGGTTTAAAAAAATACAGATAGAGCTCTAAATTGGCTGCTGTGATCATCTGACCAGATTGAGCCAAGTGCATGAACCTATCAGTAAACAAGAATCAGGCTGATCTGAAGTTAACAAGGGCTCTAATCTCCTTTGTGATTCCCATCTTTCTGTAAATTGTACATTGAGATGAGAAGGGCCCTCTTGTGTCTCAGTAGTAGTGTCCCTACCCCTAGACAAAGAGGGATATCCCACTTGCTCCAGAGGTGTGTAATAACATCTCTAAACAGACTGATTAGCAAAAGACGTTAAACTAAAAAAAAACACATAGCGATGATGTGCAAACTATTCAATTTTGGAAGCCAATGAGTAGACTCAGGAATATATAAATAAGCTTTTATCAACAGCTGCTTCCGAGCAGAATGGGAACGAGGGAAAATGGATTTGTGAACAAAAACTGAAAATCGGTCTCAAGCTCAGAAATTAGCCAGTATAAAGCAATTTGCAACAACAACAGCAGCAATATGCAGATTCCTGGACATCTACAGCTTCACCATTACAGAAGAATCAAGACAAGTAACTGAACAACTAGGCTCAGGTCTTTACATTCTCACTAAGAAACTGTAAGCTCCAACTGTCTTCACCAGATACTTCTTTTTTTCACTTCCTTTTCTACAGGTAAGCTCATTATCTGTATCTCACTGAGCGTTTGCTATTGTCTTTTTACTTTTGGGGACAATAAAGGTCAACCTTGGAATTGGTTGTCCTTCAGTTTTGATCTGGTTAACTAAGATTAATTCAAGTTAATTAAAAAAACGTTGTGACTGATGGAAAGGGGTTAAACAACAGAGGATCCATGACCCTTCCTCACCTGCTTATAGTTATGTTGACTTTACCTGCAATGACCAATTTTAAATAGTTGATTTTCTTCACCATCTGCCCTCTCCTCATTCAACTGGTAAACAAATGGCTGACCTGTACAAGTACATGGGCAAGAATATGTGTGGGCTGTGTCAGAGAAGGCTGTAGCATTTCCTCAACCATTCTCTGCCTATAAAGTTTCCTTGATGATACATCAGCATCAAGAAACTAACATTGCATCCTTAATGCATTTACTTTTACCTTATCCAGACCTTTAAGTATGGTCAAGAGATGATTACACATCTATAGGAAACAATCTGGTGTATTTTCCGTATTCAACTCTAATCTGGTTCTTCATTTGATCCCTGTCTTGATGTGAGTGTTGAATCACTCACCGGAAAAAGCTGTTTGATTTCTAAATTGGCAATTTGACAGGAATCGAGATTAAATGACAAATACTGAAACATTTCCAAATGGAGTGAAAGGCACATAAAAGGTAATAAAAATTGTCACTTTTTACTGCTCAACTAATGATTATCTTTGGATCTTTTATCTTTAGATATTAACCTGATACTTCCAGCAGTCATCTAATCTAAAAGTACTGTGCTTAGCAGTAACTCAAACACAATCATAATGGACTTGTGATACTTGGGAACGGAATTGGCGGGGTGGGGGGGAGAAAAGACTTTCTATCAGAAACCTTGAGTTAATCTGAAACACACAAATGAGCCCAAAACACCTGCAGTGCTCTCTGGACCAGACTGGATGCTTGGCAATTCAATGATTAATTGTTCAAGTCACTCTAATTACTTGCAGCTGAAAATATTTGATGGCTAATTAACACGAATCACACATCGAACTTATCTTGTTACACAGTAACAACGCAATTCCACTTTACACTTTAGAAATTCACACAAAACATTTACTGAGGCAAATATATTCTCGGCAACGTTTAGGCACAGTAACGTTTGAGATTCTGGCCTACAGTAATAAAAATGTATTCACATAGAATGGCAGCTCATGTTTTACATTATTTTTGTAGTCAAGGCACCCACTTGGGAGGGGTGTGTTTTATTGAACTGTTCATTACCTGGGAAGAGCAAAGAAATGTGAATAATCGGATAGCTCTTTCAGAGAGGTGACACAGGAGCAATGGGCCATATGGCTTCCTTCTTTACATTCTCATCCATAATTCTGAAATATAATTTTGAAATTGAGGAGAAAAGAAACACTGATAGGAGGAATGTTCCATCTGCACTGCTCATGTCCACTTGTGACATCCACAATAATTTCCATATCTTGCATTGTCTCAAGATAAGACCTTAAGATGTAAGAGCAGAAGTAGGCCATTTAGCCCCTCGAGTTTGCTCCACCATTTAATGATATCATTGCTGACGTGGCTCAGTGGTTAGCACCACTGCCTCACAGTGCCAGGGACCGGAGTTTGATTCCAGCCTCAGGTGACTATCTATGTGGAGTTTGCACATTCTCCCTATGTCTGTATGGGTTTCCTCTGGTTGCTCCACAGTACTATGTGCAGGTTAGGTGGATTGGCCATGCTAAAATTGTCCAGGGATATGCAGGCTGGGTGGATTAGCCATGAGAAACGCAGGGTTAGAGGGATAGAGTAGGTGGATGGGTCTGGGTGGAATGCTTTTTGGAGGATCTGTGTAGACTTGATGGGCTGAATAGCCTGCTTCCACACTGTAGGGATTCTGTGATATCCTCAACTCCAGTTTCCTACCTTTTGCCCATAACTCTTGATTCCATTACAGACTAAAACTCTGTCTGTCAGCCTTGAATATACTTAATGACCCAGCCTCAACAGTCTTCTGTTTAAAGAATTCTACAAATTCACTACCCTCTGAGGGAACAAGTTTTACAACTGACTGTCCAAAACATCCTTCTGGTGTGTTAGGAGCTTAGTAGTGAACTCCACTCATGCTGCTATTGTGTTGTGGATTGCCAAAATAAATCCTATCCCATCGCATAAAGAGTAATGTGATTATATAAATTTCAGTTCCACTGTGATGCAGTTATATAGGCTGTCAGCCCACTGGCAGATTGTATCAAAGAACACATTCTTTTTGCTGTTCACAATAACTCAAGCTGCCTGCAACTGCAAAACTCACAACACTGTCAAATATTCAGTGTGGCTCTGCAACCAGACAACTTTTGCCAAATCCTGAGTTATGAGGAATTATGTCAACAACCAATTTAGCAAGTCTGGCTCATTGGTGTGCCTTGGAAGCTACAGATATCAATACACAGAGCCCTGCAATTTGCAAACAGAAAGAACATCTGCACTTTTTCCAAATCAATAAAATAGGAGAGCCATTTGCTGGCTCATTTCTCAGGGCAATGCCCTAATCAATCAGCGTCAACGTACTTAGTTTAAACTTCAAACAAAACCTGGAAGTTAACTGTCAATCAAAATTAATGGGTACATTTTCCATAGCAACACATCTACCAATCAGATTCAACTTGCCAACCAACGAGCACTCTCCTTTCATGCAGGGTAAGCATTTGTTTTCCCCTTGAATTGGTATTCTTGTGAATTGTCCTAATGAATGCAAGATGGAAAGCTTTGATCGGTTGTGTCTTTTGCAGCAACACTCAAGTCCTGAATTATCAAACTACTAGTTAAAAATATTTTCAATATGGGTTCTAATTCTAACAGTAATATGGAAGTTTAATATGCAACTACTTTTATAGTTATTACAGAAGAGAATGTTTCAAACAATATTAAGTGCTGTAAAGATTAATTAACACATGAATATTCTAGAATTACAGCCCACGACATGCCTGCAACAAAGGCACATGCAATAGCAATGTCATTGGGACTAAAGGAATTATCTTGAAATAGAGTGAGAGAGCACAGAAGAAGAGCATCCATTCCTTTGTCACTGTGCCAAACCTCGGAAACAGTGTTCCTGTTGGTCATATTCTCTTGTTCATCCTAGGTAATGGACAAATAATAAACTGCCATGGATCACAGCATATACAAATGACATTGATGCCTTGAAAATCCTTCCAGAAATGAGGACCAATTTATATGTGGAGTATTGAAAGAGAACCATTGGTTGGTGGAGTAATTGGTCAACATTTTGAAATGTGAAAAAGACCAGAATGCTGGTAATACAAATTAAAGCAATTTGACACACTTTATTAAATAAATAAATTCTCCTTTTAAGTATAAACAAAATATTTATTTTTTCAAAAAAACTGTCAAATAAATCATGTTTGGCATCCAACACAAAGAGCATAATTTTCCTGTTGCAGTGATATTTTATCCAATGAGATTCATGCCATTAGACCTACCATGGCTTAGAGTGATTTTTGTCAAACCATCTCCACACTTCACCTCATTAATTATGCAGCTGGGCTCTTGGATGTGTCTGTTGGGAATTTGCATGGCCAAAGAGGTGGGAGCATTCACCACTCTAGGGACCTTCCAGACCTCATGCCACTGGTGCTAGATTTAATGACACCAGTTCAGATCGTGCAAGCCAGGAGCTGGCTCAAAGAGTGTGTTGCTCATCTATTGTTAATGAGTCGCATGTTGGAGAGGAAGGCAGTCCTTTTCCACCAACTTCAATGGGTGTCCAAACCACCAGATACAACAAACCTAGACACAAATTGTAGCTCAGAATAGTGTCTCTGGTAAAACAAAACAAAGCACCTAACAGTGTCGAAAGAATGTCAATGATCTTTTGTACTCCACAAGTGTAAACGCCATCATCATCTCTTTATAAACTCTCACTTGTAGGGCCAGCATTCATTCTAAATTTGCCACTGTTCACACATCCCACTAAAACTCATGAACACAACTCTCAGTATTGCGTGCATCATATCCATTCAATAGCTTTTACACACCACATCTTTCCAAACTGTTAACCCTCCCTACTTTCTTCACCTCCAACTCACTCAATGGGCACACCTTACCATATTTCACACTCTTCCTTAACAAGAATGTCTGTATCACCCCTCTCCTTCATGAAGACAGAGGCAAAATACACATGTAGAATCTTTTATGCAAGTATACCACAAAGGCTCCTGCTCTGATCTACATGTTGAAAATTTGCACCATCTAAATCCTCAGTGAAGGTGACAAGGATTGTAGGTGGCATGAAAATAAGGCAAATTGGGGCTTTAATGAGATTATGTAATAGTAACGTCCCACAATTTGATGATAAAACCATATTTAAGAAAGCAGTGCGGTGTGCATATTTCCGCTCTCACAATCATCCACTTATTCCATTTGGAGTGAACATGATCCTTGAATGGTCTGTTGATGTACACATCCAAATGTTCAATCATAAATATTAGACCTCCTGATGTAACTGCAATTTGGTTGTTATTTCTTTGCAGTCACCTCTTAAAGTCATTGATTAAATAGGATCACATTCATAACCTGCGTTCTCTGACCAAGTCACTGAACAACTATTCCACACATTATTGACCCAAAACCTTAGTCTATCCTCATCCATCCAACCATTGGCATGGATGTGCTCAAGAACCTGTGTAGGGAACTTGATTTTTGGCATTGTTTCACATTTAAAAACTACCATGAGCTTTACTTTCATTCCATCAGCCATGCAAGTGAGTATCATTGTAAATATTGTCTTCTTGTGACCTGTGGCATTTTACTGGAGCTGTTTTTTGCACATTACAGTTCAATTGCTGAACATGTTGAAATTCACAGGTGTTTTGTCCATGTCGCTGATGTGACATGATGTGTGTGTCTTTCACTGCTGTCTGACGATGATGTGTTGGAAACTGATAATATTAGCATTGAGGGCTCTTGGTGGTCACATGGTCTTCAGCAGCAACATTAGTCATTTTCGTTCCATAAAGCAACTACAAAACCAGCTGTCACTCTGAAATCTTTACTGGGGTTAAAAGTTGATTTGCCCACTTAAATATGTATATACACATTGTATTTCTGCTGATGATGTAACTATTCTGTCATTTTTGAGGATCCATTCTGATACATGCATCTCAAGATCATGCCAATGTCTGATCCCTGTTCTCATGACTTATTAATTTTAGACATCTTCAGGTCAGATTCCTTCTTCCATTCTTGCACCAGTTTTGCAATAACACCAAATTCTGTCATGGTAACACAGTTATTTGACAAATTGGCAAATGTTATGGTATGTCTCTTTGAGGTTAGTGTGCTATTCCCAGAGTTATTACAAAAGTTAAAGTTTTTATAAAAGCAAGCAAAATTCCACAATTTATTTGTCTTTCAATCCCAAGTTGAGAGAAAGCACAGACCAAATTTTGGTACTTAACAAGAATATTAACGATTACAAATAAACAGATTGGAGCTAAAATTAAACACTTATGAACTTTCTTATATTACATAAAACTCAAACCCCTTATAAAACTTGCCCTGCAAACACATACAGACAAACACAGAAAAACGTGGGCCATAAGCGAAAGTGAAGACTGGGAAGTCAGTTCAATGGTCTTTATAGAACATAGAACATTACAGCGCAGTACAGGCCCTTCGGCCCTCAATGTTGCGCCGACCTGTGAAACCAATCTGAAGCCTATCTAACCTACACTATTCCATTATCATCCATATGTTTATCCAATGACCATTTAAATGCCCTTAAGGTTGGCGAGTCTACTACTTTCACAGGCAGGGCATTCCACGCCCTTACTACTCTCTGAGTAAAGAACCGACCTCTGACATCTGTCTTATATCTATCACCCTTCACTTTAAAGCTATGTCCCCTCATGCTAGCCATCACCATCCGAGGAAAAAGGCTCCCACTGTCCACCCTATCTAATCCTCTGATCATCTTGTATGTCTCTATTAAGTCACCTCTTAACCTTCTTCTCTCTAACGAAAACAGCCTCAAGTCCCTCAACCTTTTCTCGTAAGACCTTCCCTCCATACCAGTCAACATCCTGGTAAATCTCCTCTGCACCCTTTCGAATGCTTCCACATCCTTCCCTACAATGCGGTGACCAGAACTGTACGCAATACTCCAAGTGCGGACGCACCAGAGTTTTGTACAGCTGCAACATGACCTCATGGCTCCGAAACTCAATCCCTCTACCAATAAAACCTAACATACTGTACGCCTTCTTAACAACCCTATCAACCTGGGTGGCAACTTTCAGTGATCTATGCACATGGATACCGAGATCTTTCTGCTCATCCACACTACCAAGAATCTTACCATTAGCCCAGTACTCGGTATTCCTGTTACTCCTTCCAAAGTGAATCACCTCACACTTTTCCGCATTAAACTCCATTTGCCACCTCTCAGCCCAGCTCTGCAGCTTATCTATGTCCCTCTGTAACCTGCAACATCCTTCCGCACTATCGACAACTCCATCAACTTTGGTGTCATCCGCAAATTTACTAACCCATCCTTCTACGCCCTCATCCAGGTCATTTATAAAAATGACAAACAGCAGTGGCCCCAAAACAGATCCTTGAGGTACACCACTAGTAACTGAACTCCAGGATGAACATTTCCCATCAACCACCACCCTCTGTCTTCTTACAGCTAGCCAATTTCTGATCCAAACCGCTAAATCACCCTCAATCCCATGCCTCCGTATTTTCTGCAATAGCCTACCATGGGGAACGTTATCAAAAGCTTTACTGAAATCCATATACACCACATCAACTGCTTTACCCTCATCCACCTGTTTGGTCACCTTCTCAAAGAACTCAATAAGGTTTGTGAGGCACGACCTACCCTTCACAAAACCGTGTTGACTATCTCTAATCAAATTATTCCTTTCTAGATGATTATAAATCCTATCTCTTATAATCCTTTCCAACACTTTACCCACAACCAAAGTAAGGCTCACTGGTCTATAATTACCAGGGTTGTCACTACTCCCCTTCTTGAACAAGCGGACAACATTTGCTAGTCTCCAGTCTTCTGACACTATTCCTGTAGACAATGACGACATAAAGATCAAAGCCAAAGGCTCTGCAATCTCCTCTCTAGCTTCCCAGAGAATCCTCGGCTAAATCCCATCCGGCCCAGGGGACTTATCTATTTTCACACCTTCCAGAATTGCTAACACCTCCTCCTTATGAATCTCAATCCCGTCTAGTCTAATAGCCTGTATCTCAGTATTCTCCTCGACAACATTGTCTCTTTCCTGTGTGAATACTGATGAAAAATATTCATTTAGCGCCTCTCCTATCTCTTCGGACTTCACGCACAACTTCCCACTACTGTCCTTGACTGGCCCTAATCTTACTCTAGTCATTCTTTTATTCCTGACATACCTATAGAAAGCTTTAGGGTTTTCCTTGATCCTACCTGCTAAAGACTTCTCATGTCCCCTCCTGGCTCTTCTTAGCTCTCTCTTTAGGTCCTTCCTGGCTAACTTGTAACTCTCAAGCACCCTAACTGAACCTTCATGCCTCATCTCTACATAAGCCTCCTGCTTCCTCTTGACAAGAGATTCAACTTTTTTAGTAAACCACAGTTCCCTCGCTCGACCACTTCGTCCCTGCCTGACAGGTACATACTTCTCAAGGACACGCAGTAGCTGTTCCTTGAACAAGCTCCACATTTCAATTGTGCCCAGCCCCTGCAGTTTCCTTCTCCATCCTATACATCCTAAATCTTGCCTAATCGCCTCATAATTGCCTTTCCCCCAGCTATAACTCTTGCCCTGTGGTATATACCTATCCTTTTCATCGCTAAAGTAAATGTAACTGAATTGTGGTCACTATCACCAAAGTGCTCACCTACCTCCAAATCTAACACCTGGCCTGGTTCATTACCCAGTACCAAATCCAATGTGGCCTCGCCTCTTGTTGGCCTATCTACATACTGTGTCAGGAAACCCTCCTGCACACATTGGACAAAAACTGACCCATCTAAAGTACTCGAACTATAGCGTTTCCAGTCAATATTTGGAAAGTTAAAGTCCCCCATAACAACTACCCTGTTACTTTCGCTCCTTTCCAGAATCATCTTTGCAATCTTTTCCTCTACATCTCTGGAACTTTTCGGTGGCCTATAGAAAACTCCCAACAGGGTGACCTCTCCTTTCCTGTTTCTAACCTCAGCCTATACTACCTCAGTAGACGAGTCCTCATCAAACGTCCTTTCTGCCACCATTATACTGTCCTTGACTAACAATGCCACACCTCCCCCTCTTTTACCACCTTTCCTGATCTTACTGAAACATCTAAATCCCGGAACCTGCAACAACCATTCCTGTCCCTGCTCTATCCAGGTCTCAGAAATGGCCACAACATCGAAGTCCCAGGTACCAACCCATGCTGCAAGTTCACCCACCTTATTCCGGATGCTCCTGGCATTGAAGTAGACACACTTCAAACCACCTTCCTGCCTGCCGGTACACTCTTGCGACCTTGAAACCTTATTCATGACCTCACTACTCTCAACCTCCTGTGCACTGGAGCTACAATTCAGGTTCCCATCCCCCTGCTGAATTAGTTTAAACCCTCCCGAAGAGCATTAGCAAATTTCCCCCTCTGGTACCCCTCTGGTTCAGGTGTAGACCATCCCATTTGTAGTGGTCCCACCTACCCCAGAATGAGCCCCAATTATCCAGGTATCTGAATCCCTCCCTCCTGCACCATCCCTGTAGCCACGTGTTCAACTGCTCTCTGTCCTTATTCCTCGCCTCGCTAGCACATGGCATGGGTAACCAACCAGAGATAACAACTCTGTTTGTTCTAGCTCTAAGCTTCCACCCTAGCTCCTTGAATATCTGCCTTACATCCCCATCCCTTTTCCTACTTATGTCATTGGTACCTATGTGGACCACGACTTGGGGCTGCTCCCCCTCCCCCTTAAGGATCCCGAAAACATGATCCGACACATCACGGACCCTGGCACCTTGGAGGCAACACACCAACCTGAGTCTCTCTCGTTCCCACAGAATCTCCTTTCTGTCCCCCTAACTATGGAGTCCCCAATGACTAATGCTCTCCTCCTCTTCCCCCTTCCCTGCTGAGCAACAGGGACAGACTCTGTGCCAGAGACCTGTACCCCATGGCTTACCCCTGGTAAGTCGTCCCCCCCAACAGTATCCAAAACAGTATACTTGTTTTTGAGGGGAACGGCCACAGGGGATCCCTGCACTGTCTGCCTGTTCCCTTTCCATCCCCTGACTGTAACCCATCTACCTTTTTCCTGTACCTGAGGTGTGACTACCTCCCTGTAACTCCTATCAATTACCCCCTCAGCCTCCTGAATGATCCGAAGTTCATCCAGCTCCAGCTCCAGTTCCCTAACGTGGTTTCTGAGGAGCTGGAGTTGGGTGCACTTCCCGCAGATGAAGTCAGTGGGGACACTGGTGGTGACCCTTACCTCCCACATTCTACGGGAGGAGCATGCAACTGCCCTAACATCCATTCCCACTGTTCTGAATTCCCAAACAGACTATTGAAAAAAAAAACTAGTAACCTTACCAAGTCGGCGCTCAGAACCTTTTTTTTTGGTTAGAGGAGGAGGATGGGTGGGAGACACTACCTCGGTAGTGTTTCGGGTAAAGCAACCGCCCAAATATATTACCTCACTAACTCACTCCAAAAAATGGAGAGTTTACAGAGTTTGATGAGATGATCATTTTTGGGTTGTAAGGACATCCTGCTCCTCGATCTTCCTTCTCCAGTAGTATCACTTTCTTGCAAAAAATACAGGATGACTGATTAACACTTATTGGTTAAAAGCCACAGTTTACTGAAACTAGTGAAGTGAAATAAAATGGCTTGCTTCAAGCTTGAGGTGTTTTTTTTTACTGCAGAGAAAGGACAGATCCTTCCTTTCTGGAGGTCCAATGGCTTCTGACCAAACAGTCGCACCCACAAGCTGTTCAGCTCCCTGGGAGCCAATCACATAGTTGTTGGCAGGCAGAAGGACTTTGCCATCAACAGCTGGTCACCACCCCACAGACCAATCATCTACTTGCTGCTCCCTTCATGCATACCCCCAGGCTCCAGCTCATCTATGATAACATCCCCCCAATGTTAAAGCAAACTGCAGTATAAACAATGTTTCCAATGAGTGTCAGGGACTTTGCTCTTTAGAAGTGCAGGAATCCATTACATTATCCTTAGTTTTTTAAACAATCCTTTCCTCATTTTAGTTCGCAGTCAAAACTATAGTAAAATTAATAGGTACGGTCTTTACAGTTATGATTTTTAACTTCAAACAAACTTTGTATTGCATTCATTTTGCTGGATGACCCATTTCTGTTTGTAATTTCCCATGTGACGTCTTCTCTGTGTGATCATGTCTTAAACACACACAAATGTTCTTGATATCAAATTTCTCTCATGCATTGACTTATAGGGTGAATAAAACATGCATTTCTGAGGTGAAAAATTGAAACCAACTCCTAAAATGAGTGTAGCCTTTCTTACCAAAGAAGGGGGTTGGCTTATATGCCAAGTATAGGATTGAACATGATTCTGACATTGAAAAAGCAGTCTAATATCCAATACAACAGGTCAACTTGCAAACTACGGTAATACTGTAACATTTAACTGAAAGTGTCTAACCTTGTTTAAATTATCCTGAAGGATATTGCATGCTGTTTTATTTATAGATAATCATACCCAACCCTGCAAGTTTTTAAAGTAATTATGAGTGACGTTATGGAATTGAGAAAGCTGCATTCTTATCGAGTACAAAGATTCCTTTCATAAAGACAGTAAACAAAGCCACAAAAGAACTGTCATCTGTGTCAATTCAATGCTTGAAAGCAATAACAGCACAAACCACTGCAGCAATGAATATAATAGAGGGTTTTAAAAGAGAGATATTGAACCTCATTGTAGCTAAGCAATCTGAAATGTAGAATACCACATTTAGAATATTAAACTGCTACTGTACCTGTTAGGCAGACATTAAAGCCTCCAGCATGTTAAACTTCTCTTCAAAGACTCTACTGCTGTGTTTTTAACTGAAGAAGCTGGCTGTGACAGCTGTTGGCTGTACTGTGTACTCAGTACTATGCTGTAAGAAAGAACTGGCTGCCCTGTACATTCATATAATCTAGAAAGGTTTGTTAAAATGCACAAATGCTACGTCAGCTGCTCAAATGCGTGACTGAATTTAATGAAAGGAGCAGCAGAGCTGACAGAATACTTTACCTCACTGAGGTAAATTAAATCTGCATTCAGATTGGTTTAGTATAACAATACAGGATTGGTGTCAAAGTGAGCTATTTTGGAGAGAAGAATAGCAACCCTCTGTACATTAATACTGATTGGTGAGGATCCCAACCATGAATTGCCTAAAGTGAACATTCATATAGACAAATATGCATACATTCATATGTTACTCACATATACCCTCTAATATGGACATAATTTAACAAAAAAAGACTGTGGATGATCTTATGGTGATATCTGAGTATATGCAAAGGCTGGGCACATTCTAGATATTTTGATAAGTAAATTCAAAATCTTGTTTTATAAAGACAGTCAATTTTTTTGCAGTATTATGAGCTAGTTCATTCAGTTTCAGGAACAGTCTTGATATGTTAAGACAGCTTACTTCAATTTTGATTTTTCACATCACAAATATATAAATAACTATATAGGGCATGTGATACTATATCTGGTAACCCTCCAGGCTCCTACAGCCTTTTCTCTCCTCCTCTTCGCAGGATCACAATAAATCTAATATTTGAGGATAATAGAGAAAAGCTCTAATGAAGAAAAAGAACATTAGTGATTTAATTCCCCCCTTTTTGGTGAGAATTACATCTCAGTAATTTCCAAATTTAACCCTGTTGATAATCACTGATCACTTTTACACATGAAGCTTTCTTAACAGTGAAATTAATCAAATCCCAAATATTATCTGCCATCTTGCTCTCATTCCATTGTGATCACCTGGTACAAACCAATTAAACTGCAACTGTTCAGATACAATCTTCAGGAGAAGTGTCTGTAGTCATTACCAAAGAATACCATGGTCTGCAGTTCTGAGCAGTGTTCAAACAAAAAATTACACATAATCAACAAATTAAATTCTCTTGAGAATTCAAATTTTCTCTCACTACTGAAAATCCCTGGGAAAAAATCAGGGCGTATTCCTCAGGAAAGCTGCATTTCTTTCCACATTCTCCTCTCCTGTCAGCCAAAAGTAATCACAAATTAGAATGATCTGAAAACTTCATGTGCTTTTTCTCAAGTTTTGAAGTTTTGCCCTCTTTTTACCCTCAACTTGCTTCATCCCTTGCCTAAGCTGAAAATGTTATCCATGCCATTGTCACCTCTGGGTACAACTAATCCCAAGCAGTCTTGCATTCTCCACCCTCCATAAGCTTAAACTCATCCAAATCTTTGCTGCCTCTAACCTATCCTCTACCAACACACACATTAGCTCTGTCTTGTTGACCAATGTTAGCTCCTGGCTCCTCAACATTTCAAATCTAAAATTATGATCTTCATGGTACCTTTTGTTTCTGTCTTTAAAATCACCACCATCCTCAAAACCCTTTCAGAACTCTGTGTTTCTCTGACTCAGTTCATAATATAATTCAACACAGTATTGTACTTAACGTGGGCAGAGGAAAGCAAGGGCACAATATTGTACTATATGTGGTATGAACTCTGCACCTTCTCTGAGTCATGATTCTGATGCTTTCTCACTGTCTCATCAACACCATATTCTGCTCCCTTAGATATAAATTTAATACGACTTTGTATCAATAACATATATGCAAGCCACTTCAAACTTATTGAATTCTTTTTGGTCTCTAAATAGTTGCTTCTGTATAAGGCAACAATCTAAATTCTCGCATTGAAATTTCTTACAAAGTTTTATTTTGAAAGAGTCGTTGGCCTATTAGTAGGTCGTGGGGTAATAGGGAGAAGGGACTCTTACTTTCAACTGCAAAAGCCATCCTTTCTAAGGGATATTCTCCATTGTGTTTCTGCAGTTGCTGTTCTTTTTAATACACCAGGAAGTTTCTGTCTTCCTATTATTTTTCTTTCCCTCCTCCAATGGAATTTTCAACAAACAACAGGAAGAACTCGCATTTTTGTAGCACCCCTCATGAATTCTGGCAATTCCAAATTGCTTCATTACTAATTAAGCACTTTGGAAATGTAATTTAATGTAAGTGATTCCAGAGGCCTCATATGGTGCAGGGGTAGTGTACCTACCTCTGATCCAGGAGGCCTGGGCTCAAGTCTCACATGTTCCATAGACGTGTAACAACAGGTCTAAGCAAGTTAATTAGAAAATATCTATAAGTAGTTCCATCTAGCCTAACATTGTTCAACATGTAACCCTTTTTTTTCAAGGGTTTTCATCTAGTTGCCAACAGCTCACAAACCTGGGGCCACAATAATCTTCAGATTAGGAAAGTGGAAGTGAAACATTCCATAAGGAGCTGCTATTGAGAATGCCAGCAACAAACAAGCATCAGAAACAGCCTGCAACTGGAAAAGCAACAAGCCATGGGAAGGTACACAATAGTGTTCAGTCAGTTTTCAGAGGAGCAATGAGTCTGCAGGAAAGTGAGGTTACTGGTCCAGAGCCTTCTATACTGAGATGACATGAGGAGAAAAGATGTTGTGATCGAGGATGAAGCAGATGAGTTGCAGGATGGTGTCAGGAAATTGGCAGCTGTTAGTATTGAGTACAGAGGCAGTTGCAGCGATAGCGTTGTTGTGGAGGATGCTGGTGTAGAGTGCTGAAATGTCTGTTGTGACGAGGAATGTTCCTGGTTTGACTGATCCATGGGTGCTGAGTTTCTGTAAGAAATCTGTAATGTCGTGACAGAAGCTGGGGCGTTCCTTGTATAAAGGATATCAAGATGCCCTCTACATAGCTGGAGAGGTTCTCACACATGGTCCCATTGCCTGATATGATGGGATGTCCGGTTGTGTTAGCTTTGTGTATCTTCGGAAGGCAGTGGAAGTCTTCTATGCAAGACATATGTGGGATGAGATGCATAGGATACTCTGAAAGTCTGGATCAAACATCTTGATCAGTCTGTTTAGTTGATGGATGTATTCTTTGGTCAGATGAGCAGGTAGTTGTCTGTAATGTTCCTGGTTGTTCAGTTGTCAGTATGTTTCTTTGCAGTGGTCAGTTCTACTCTGTATGACGATGACTCCTCCTTTGTCTGCTGGTTTGATGATGATGTTGTGATTGCTCTTGAGAGCACAGACAGCGTTGCGTTGTGCCCGGGTGACCTTCCATGCTATCTTGTGAGCACGGATGATGAATCTGGCATTAACGCTTCGCCTGAATGTGTGAGCATATATGTCGAACCTAGGGCAGTGGCCTTCCAGAGGGGTCCAATTCGACTGAATCTTCTTTGATCACTGCACCTTGAACTTCTCTGCTAACTGTTCTGGCTTATTGGTTGTCTCATTGGGCTTGCTGCTGACAACTTGGTGTTTGCAGAAGAATTCCCAGAGCCTTATTCGTCTAATGAATTCCTCTGTGTCTGCCACAAGAACAATAGGGTCCATTTTGGTAGCAGGGCAGGAACTGAGCCCTTAGCTGAGAACTTTGATTTCGTCTGGTTGAAGGGTCTGGTCAAACATGTTGACGATGGTTTTCCTGTGGTGGTACCAGTTTCAACCAAGGTACCAGGGGAGGCTTTGTTACCTCTGGTGGTGATGCCAAGTTTCTCCATTTTCTTGTTCTTGGTGTGCACATAGGTAGTGTAGTTCTGTTGCCTTGTCTGCTTGGCAGTGTCTTGTAGCTGGTTCGCTGTTTCCTGTGCACAAGCTGATAACATCGACTCTATCTCAATTTCAAAGTTGCGGCATTTGGTATAGAGCTGGTGTACAAGATGATTGAAGAGTGTGAGAGAAGTGGGATGGCAGAGTCTCTCAGCGTTGTCTGTGTTGTAGGTCGACCTTGAGTGGGTTCGTCATCTGCAATCCTTTCGGGGTCTTCCCTGCTTTCTTGCATCTTTGCAGAAATTTGATGGCTGTGTTGATATGTGTGATCTTTTTGGAGATGCTCTCCACTTTGAGCTGTCAGTTGGTGGTGTCGATGGTAGCCATGATTTGGAGGTGCTGGCGTTGGGCTGGGGTGGACAAGGTCAGCAGTCACACGACACCTAAATAAGCATCCTCCAAAACGACCTTCGCAATACACAACAACACAGAATTGTTGAGCTGAAAATGACAGCCAAGATCTGTACCCATGAAGACAGCCTCAACTATGATCTTGGGTTCATGTCATGCTACATGTAACCCCACCATACTGTTCTGTCTCTGTAACTGCTTGACTCTGCTTGATCAAATTATGATATTTGTAATTAGTCTGTTACAATGTCCTTAATGATAAATTCTAGCAATATTGACAGTTGTCAGGCTAACTGGCCTGTAATTTCCCACTTTCCTTTCTTGAATAATTGTGTTAGGTTAGTTATTTTCTAATCAACTGGTACTCTTCCAGAATGTTAAAAAAATTGAAAGATGATAACTATAATACCCCTACTATCTCTGCAGACACTTATTTTAAGACCCTAAGATACATGCCACCTGGTCCTGGACACTTAATTGTACTTTAGATCTAATAGTTTACCCAGTGCTTTTTCTCTGGGTATGGTGATTGACTTAAGTTCCTTGCCCTTCCTCCCTACCACCTCCCCCCCCCCCACCAATCCCCCACCCTACCCTGCCCCCCACTGCCCTTTCAACTTCTGATTTTCAAGTGACTGTGAAGTTCTTGGAGTCTCCTACTGAAAAGACAGACAAAAAAATCTGCTCAAAGCCACCACCATTATTTTCTTTTCCATGATCAATTCCTAGACTGTCTCTAGAGGGCCAACACAAATTCTATTTACTATTTTACTGTTTGAATACTTACAGAATTTCCTATTATCTGTTTTTAATTCACTAGATAGCATTCTCCCAAATTCTACTTTCTCTGTGCTATTTTAAGTTATTCTTTGCTGGTGGTTAGCATCGGTCCAATCTTCTGACTACCACTAAACTTTTGAGAAGTAGTGCATCCTCAAGTTTATTATCTCATCATGGATGATGCATCCTTCTCAAAGAGACTTTATTTATTATTGGAATAAATTTTTGCTAACAGTCATTAGACATCTTCTTAAAAGTCTGCCACTATATCCCTGCTGCCTAAAAATGTTTAACTTTGTTTCCCATCCACTTTAGCCAGTCCTATTCTTGAAGGTATTGAAGGATGGTTCTTACTTTCTGTTTCTATGACATCTCACAGTGGGTTTTTAAAATATGTGAATAAAATTAAGGTTCTGTAACACAGGATAAAACTAAAAATGAATATTGGATCATAAACTAAGTTTGTTAGCCGCGGGACTAGTTCAGACAATAAGTATTCAATTCCCTCAGCAACTATGTACTGGGTGACCATTAGCAGCAAAACATGCTGATCAATGACCTGTATTCAATCGGTGGTCATGAAAGGTGTCTTGTTCAGGTTGTCTGTGAAGAACAAATTTGAGCACAATACTTGTAAGTATAAAACCAATTCCCACTTGACAACAGCCATGCAGTATTTTATGCTCTCCACATCACCACCCTTAATATTCCATGGCGTTACTATCATTGAATCCTCCACTATCAACATCCTAGGGGTTACCACTGACTGGAAACTCAACTGGACTCACCACATAAGCACAGTGGCTATAAGAGCAGGTCAGAGGCTAGGAATACTGTGACGAGTAACTCACCTCCTGACTCCCCAAATCATGTCCGCATCTAGACAGCACAAGTCAGGAGTGTGATGGAATACACCCCATTTGCCTGGATGAGTACAACACCAACAACAATCAAGAAGTTTGACACCATCCAGGACAAGGCAACCTGCTTGATTGGCAACACAGCCACAAGCATCCATTCCCTCCACAACTGATGCTCGGTAGCAGCAGTGTATTCTATCTATCAGATATACTGCAGAAATTCACCAAAGATCCTGAAATAGCACCTTCCAAAATCATGACCACTTCCTTCTAGAAAGACAAGGGCATTAGATACATGGGAACATGACCACCACCTGCAAGCTCCCTTCCAAGCCGCTCACCATCCTGACTTGGAAATATATCACCATTCTTTCACTGTTGCTGGGCCAGGATTCTGGAATTCCCTCCCTGAGGGCACTGTGGGTCAACCAACAGCACATGGGCTGCAGTGGTTCAAGTAGGCAGCTCACTACCACCTTCTCAAGGGCAACTAGCTACGGGCAATAAATGCTGGCCAGCCAGCGATACCTACATTCCACAAATGAATAAAAAAGTTATGGCCTGTTTGGTGGTTGGAATCATGGGGCACTTAATTGGGAAGGATTGTGGCAGGTTATCCCGAATGCACTTAATTTTGAATAAAAATCCTCTTTTTGATGCTGCCAGTAGCCTGTGAATCTGTTGCTATGTGAAGACCATGACCCAGGTTGTTTGTGGTTTCCCGAAAGGGGACCTTCGTTTCTTAGTGCCTGATCAAGGCATCCAGCACCAGGAAGGGATTGGGCCCACGGAAAACCAACTCTGGCTGCCTTATACTGCTTCCCCTATTACTCTCACCCGACAAAACCCTTCCTGTCATTGCTTACCTCTGGTCTGAGTTGGTTCTGGGCCTGCGATGGGCCCCACCCTCTGTGAGTAGAATGTTCCATCCCCATTTGCTAGTCTCTCAACAGCCTGATTAACACATAATACCATTGGGCCTCTTTGGAGTAGGCAGTGCCTATCTTTTACCAGCTCTCCAGCTAGGGCTGATGTCCCCGTCGCCAATAAAAACCTCTGCCCCCACTTCCTGGCTTTGCCTTTGTTCTGAAATTGACCATCATGGCACCAAACTGATTTGAAATGCTCTGTTTGTGAGTGTGGTAGAGGCAGATTTAATCATGGCTTTGAAAAGAAAACTAGATAAGCACCTGAGGAGAGCAAATCTGCAGGTCTGCAGGAAAGGTTCAAAAAGTAGGATCATCTGAATTTGCTGATGCAGTGAGCTGGAAAGGACACAATAGGCTGAATGGTCCCCTTGTGTTCTGTAAGCATTTAATGATTCCATAACAGCATAAGAAATTCTCTGCTCTTGTACACTAACGAGTTCTTTCACAAACACTGAGAGGGTGGATGAAGACCATGGTTTAACATCTCATCTCAAAGGTAAGACCCCTGACAATGCAGCACTCCTTCAAAGCTGCACTGAAATGTCAATCGAAATAGTGAGTTTAAGTCTCTGGAGTGGAGCTTGAACTCATGATCTTCCAATTTCATGATCCTCTGAGCCAGAGACAAGCATACTATCACTGAGTCAAAACAAACATTCAAAGGTGTAGAAGCAAGTATCTATTAAGTATGAGGTACTTGATATGGCTGAGGAAGACATGGAGACAATGGAGGCGACATAAATAACAGTTTCTTGTAATCATTTCCTCCAACTGTAGATATCTTTCAGAAGTAAATTAAGACATTTAAATACAGCAAATGCAACGTTCTCGCTGGAGTAGTAAATGAAGAGATTTATTGCCAAATTGCTATTTATAGAAGACCTTAATTCCTTTCATAGCTGCAACTTAGGTTATAACCCCAAATTTTGAGTTTAAATTTGATTTATTGTTGTCACATGTACTGAGATACAGTGAAAAGTGTTGTTTTGCATGTTCTACAGGCAGATTATAACATACAAGAGCATCAGAGTAGAAAAACAGAATGCAGTATAGTGTTACAGCCACACACAAGGTGCAGACAGAGAGATCAACATTAACATTTCAGAGGTCTGTTCAAAAGGTGATAACAGTGGGGAAGAAGCTGTTCTTGAACCTGTTCTTATGTGAATTCAAACTTTTATGTCTTCTGCCTGACAGAAGAGGGTGGAAGAGTGTATAACCAGGCTGGGAGATATCTTTATTTATGTTGTTTGCTTTTCTGAGGCAGCTGGAAGTATAAATAGAGTCAATGGATGGAAGGCTGGTTTGCATGATGGCCTGGGCTGTGTTCATGACTCTTTGTGGTTTCTTGTGGTCTTGGGAAGAGCATTAGCCATACCACACTGTGATGCATCCAGATGGGATACTTTCTATAGTGCATCTCTAAATGTTGGTGAGAGTCTTTGTGGACATGCCAAATTTCCTTAGCCTCCTGAGGAAGTAGAGGCATTGTTGTGTTTTCTTGATCATTGCAAAAATGTGGGTGGACCAGACAGATTGTTGGTGATCATCACTCCCAGAAATTTGAAACTCTTGACCATCTCCACCTCAGCACCATTGATGCAGACAGGGCTGTGCCCTGCACTCTACTTCCTAAAGTCAATGACCAGCTCCTTCATTTTGCTGACATTGATGGAGAGATTGCTGTCTTTACACCATGCCACTAAGTATATTCGGTCCCATTGTTTGATATCCGATCTACAATGATGTTGTCATCAGCAAACTTGTAAATGGAGTTGGGTGGGATTTGGCCACAATGTTGTGAGTGTATAAGGAATACAGTAAGGGGCTGAGTACACAGCCTTGCAGGGCACCAGAGTTAAGGATTATTGTGAAGCAGGTGTTGTCACCTATCCTTACTGATTGCAATCTATGGGTCAAGAAGTCAAGGATCCAGTTACAGATGGTGGAGCCAAGATCCTGGTCTCGCAGATTGGGGATGAGTTTGTTTGGAATTATGGTGTTGAAGGCAGAGCTGTTGAGAAATACCTATAGCACCACTGATCCTCTGCTGAGCAATGGCTTCCATAAGCTCAAGCGGCCATCAATTGTCCTGAGTTGGTCCTGGAACAATCTGGAATTTATCCTCCAATTTCCAAGAATCAATTGTTGGGCTGGATTTTCCTCGAATTGGCAGGACATTACTTGCATTGAAAATCCATCTGCCGATATGAAATCTTCACAAATCCATGGGTTTTAGTTCTGGTGTCATTAATTCAGGGCGGAGTGCAGGTTCAGAAAGATAATATGGCTCCTCATTGGGTTTTGTCTTTTGGGAAGCGGTGACATGAAGTTGTCCTATAGGCTTTGAAAACTTACAGCTGATAAAGAAGGCCAATATTCGCCATGATGACAAACTGAGTGGTACTTCAGATCATATTGGTTGTTAACAGCAATGATGGCTCCCAATTGTTCAGATCCAGTTGTTTCCATTTTACTGACTGAAAGGAAAGAAAAATTTCTCAGGGCTGAAAGAGCAAGTCTCACAAGACAGAGGCTCTGACCCACTAGCACTCACACAGCCTGCCACAAGAAGTTCTGCTAATGTTGAATGTCAGTTATTTCAGAAGGATAATGTACTTCAACATTACACGAAACACACACTCATATAAGAAAGAAACAACCGACGTGGTAGGTGCCAGATTACAATGAAGCATCACAGGGGAATGCCTCTACGTTTAAAAACCCGAAGTAGCTCATCTCAACAAAGTGCTGCCTCAGAGGAGTCAGCTTCTGACATCATTGCTGGCAATGGAGCGACTGGGCCATACCTGAAGTTCCCACATGTGTGATTTGGATGGTGTCTTAAAGATGCAGGTTCATTGACACTTTCTAGAAAAACAGTGGCTGGTGTGACATTTCTGCTGCCAATAGGACGTGAGGACATGACATTCATTATACACTGAATGACCCCAACCAGTCTTAGAAGGCCTAAGTATGGGGGCATTCATGCAAATCCTCAAGGCATCAACTGCAGCACTGTTAGCCATCACTCCAGAAACCACCAATGGCACGAGAAACTGTTCCTGACATCTTGACACAGTCGTAATTTTCTGGACTGTCGCTACCTCCTTCCATTCTGCAGATGATAGGTAACTTTACACAGTGTGTTGCAGGTGTAATGGACTCCTATATGTCCATTATTGCAAGGTAACTATCTCTATTGTCTGCACATGAGATCAATGTTTCCAAATCATTGATTTTTTTTAAACTAAACCCCCAAAGCCTAAGTTTACATGTGTGAGGGATGAACAGGAATAAAGCAAATGTTAATGAGTCTGAGGCAGATATGACAGACACTGATAGGAGGGGAAAGATACAGTGATAGTGACAATTTAAAAGTGGCAGAAAAGAAACTAATGGATGGTGATGAAATTAGATTGGAGGCATTTTACGGCAACTGAGAGGTGTAGGTAAACCACTGAGGAAGATGGAAGCAATTCTGAGGGAGATAAGAATGACACTGAAAGTTTTTTCCAAGTACCGAGTGAGTTTGGAATGATGGAGAGGTGGGTGCAAAAGGGACTGAAAAGTTTGGCAATGATGTTGAGAGGGATTGTGTTGGCGCTGGTGGAAACAGGATTGACATTGACATTCTTTCAAGCGTCAATATCATTAGAACAAGATCCTGCACAAAGTTGAAGATGAAAGCTCGTTGACATTTGAGTTAAAAACCTTTTCATTGTAAATCCAAAAGCAGTACTGACGTGAATTCTTAATAGCATCAGAGATAAGAATTAGCGCTATCAAACCAGAAGTTTACATTGATTGGAACCGTCAATGATAAGAGAGAATTAGCTCTCTGTGGTGTTTCTGAAATCAACAAAGCAACTTGAAAGATAAGTAATTCCATAGATCCAAAGATCGATTTGATGCAAATTGACATGGAAAGCAGAACACTGTGTTATGCCAAATCTGGAATTATTTTGACTTGTCAGTAAATCTGGAGAGATGTCTGATGATCTTAAATTGAATATCAAATTCAAAAATATTTCAGTTTGAGTGCAGCATTATTGTGAGTATCTGAATTTTTTCACGTTCAAGGGATATGTAAAGGACAACATTCATTGCTCATTATCAAATTGCACTTGAGAAGATGGTGGTGAGCTGCCTTCTTGAACCACTGCAGTTTTGCAGGAGTTTTTTGGTGTAGATACACCTGCAGAGGTATTAGAGAGGGAATTGCAGGATTTTAACCCAGAACAGTGGCCACACAGTTTCAAGCTCGGATGATGTGTGGCTTGGAGGGGAACTTGCAGGTGGTGATGCTCCAATGCATCTACTGTCCTTGTCCTTCTAGATGCTAGAGGTCACAGGTTTGGAGGGTGCTTTCAGAGGATCCTTCTCAGCATATCTCATAGCTGATACACACTCTTGCCACTGAAGGAATGAATGTTTAAGGAGGTGGATAGCGAGCTGATTAAACCAGCTGCATTGTCCTGGGGGGTGTTAAGTTTCTTGCATGTTGTTAAAACTGCATTTCATCCAGGCATGTTTTAAAGTATTTCATTATTTTCCTGTATATCTCTTATAGATGATGGAGAGATTTTGTACTGTCAGGAGGAGAGTTACTCATTGTAGAATTCCCTGCCTCAAATTTTGGCTGTTGTCATGGCTGTATTTAATATGAAGGTAATAACATACAACGTCAAGATGAGATTGTCAGATTCTTTCTTGTTGGAAATGGTCATTATGATGGCCATATGTGATTTGGGGGAAGACTGTGATTTTGTTTTGTATGATGTCCCCTTTAAGAACAGTGTAAACTGTAGGTTATTCTGAGAGGGGTGGGCGGGGCGGGGTGCAATTGGCTTCCTGGTTATGACATTGGTTTTAAAGAATGACCATGTGACATAGAGATATGAAAATTGAAGAAAATAAATAAATGAATAGAAATCAGGAAGAGTATTTCAAATGCAGAAGAGAGGCTAAGGCTGGAATAAAGAAGGCTAAGAGGAAACATGAGGAAAGGATGGCAGGCTGTGCTAACATATTAATAGTAAAAGAGTAAGCTGCTCACTGAAGCAGAGGTACAAAACGAAAACTTTTCTTCTGTCTTTACCAACTTAGAAAATAATGACAACGGCTCAGATGAAAATATGGGTGTTGAGCAACTGAGCTGCATAGTACCAGATAAAGAAGAGGTGCTAAAAACGCTTGGCAGCACTCCAGGTAAAGAGGTCAGCAGGCCAATTGGGATGTATCCTAGATTGCTGAGAAAGGCAAGGGAGCAAATCACAAAGCCATTGACAGAAATTTTCCAGGCCTCTCTGAACACTGGATTTGTCCAGCAGGACTGGAGGATTACAAATGTGACACTGTTATTTAAGAAAGGGGTAAAGGATAACACAGGAAACTACAGATCTGTCAGCTTGAAGTCAATAGTGGGAAAATTGATGGAGGCCACAATGCAGGATAAGGTAACTATACACTTAGAGAAAAATAAGATAATATTAGTCTGTCGACATAGCTTTGTCAAGAGTAGATCATGTCTGACAAATTTGATTGAATTCTTTGAGGTGACACAGGGAATGGATAAGGGCCGTGCTGCGGATTTTGTATATTTAGACTTTCAGAAAACATTTGATACAGTGCCACATGGTAGGTTGGTTAGCAAATTAGCAATGTTTGGGATTAATGGGTCCTTGGCGGCATGGATTAGAAGGTGGCTAAAAGATAGGAAATAGAGGGCAGGTATGGATGGGCAAATCTCAGATTGGCCTTGAGTTGAGAATGGAGTTCCCCAGGAAATTCATGTTGGGACCCTTGCTTTTTCTGATTTATATAAATGATTTTGAGATGGAAGTTGAGGGCAAAATTTCTAAATTTGCAGTTGATACTAAATTTGGGAGAACAGTGAATTGTGAGGATGATGCTGAGCGACTTCAGAGGGACAGTGACAAGTTGGCCAAATGAGCAGACACCTGACAAATGAATTTTAATCTAGAGAAATGTGAGGTAGTGCATTTTGGTAGAAGAAACATGGAGAGTCAACACAGACTCAATGGTGCGACTTTGAGAGGAGTACAGGAGCAGAGGGACCTCAGGGTTCAAGTGTATAATTCTCTGAAGGTGGCCAGGCAAGTTGAAACAGTTGTTAAGAAGGCTTTTGGGATCCTTGGGTTAATAAATAGAGGCATAGAGTATAAAAGCAAGTGATGCTACACCTCAACAAATCATTGGTCGGAGTATTATGTTCAGGTCTGGGCATCTTATTTAATGAAGGATATTAAAGCCCTGGAGACAATGCAAAGGAGATTTACTGCAAATGAGGGATTTTAGATACAAGGAAAGATTAGAGAAATTGGGCTTACTTCCTTGGAGCAGAGAAGATTAAGAAGTGACCTGATTGATGTGTTCAAAATTAGGAACAATTTTGACAGGATAAAGAAGGATATTCTGTTTCCACTAGTTGGTATGTCAGTAGCTAGTGGTCACAATTTCAAAATCGCCAGCATGAGAGCTAGGAGTGAGTTGAGGAGAAACCTCTTCACTCAGAGAGTTGTTTGGATTTGGAGTGTGCTGAAATATCCTTCAACTACGAATTATTGTTCAGTCTATATTGTTTTAATTGGCTTACTTACATTAAAAGCTATATAAACTGCGGCTGTTCTCATGGAATGTGTTGTTTGGCCCGGAACAAACAAAACCATCTTCTTTTGTGTCACAGAGGACCCTGGAGGGTTTACTTCATAATCTAATTAACTTTAATATAGATGAGACTCCTTGGCACATTCAGTTAAAATGGTGAGACATGGACAGATAGTTCATGTAGTTTCACATTACCATAAAATTGATTTGAAATGTTGCAAGTTACAAATGTAAGGTTTTATAAGAAAGTTGTGTTTTAAATTGTCCCCTTTAATTTATGATGAAATAAGACAAAATTCATGATGAAATGTAAACTGAAAATTACCCTTACTAGTTCTGATGAGCAATATATCAATGGAAACTGATGGCCCAGGTGATATGCTTTTGAAAGAAAAATTTTTATTCATCCAGAGGCGTCACTGGCTAGTCCAGCATTATTGCCCATCCCGAAGGGCAATTAAGAGTTTACCACATTGCTGCGGATCTGAAGCTGCAAATTGATCGGACTGAGTTAAGTGGGCAGATTTCCTTCCGTAAAGGATATGAATAAACAGATGGCTTTTTACAATAATCAATAATATCACGCTAGCTTTTTATTCCAGATCTTCAAATTTCATCATCTACTTTGTTGGGATTCAAACCCATGTTCCTAGAACATTAACCTAAAGTTCTGGATTACTAGTCCCATGACAATGACTGCTACACTACCATCTCACATGGAGACAGAGGAAATATCAGCTAATCTTACCACTGTCAGACTTACTGATTCAGAGACCCTGAACATGAAAGACTCCCAGAAAGAGAGGTGAAGAAACAGCAGCTATTGTAAATAGAAGGGGTAAAGTTTATTTTTCCTCCTGGTGCTCACTGAGCAAGCTGCTGGTGGGTGCCCATTATTTAGTCAAAGGAACTGAACCTTTGGAAATTTAAGGCTACTCGAAGACTCAATCTGGATGGCCAGAAGCAGGAGTTACTAGAGAGATATTTGATGTTGGAAGTTGATGCAGGCATTCTCAGAAGACTGAGGGAAATGACTTTCAGCAGACACTGGACATTATAACTCAGGAAAACAGGGAGAATCAAGCCTGTTGGAAGCTGGCAGTAACTTTGGAAGTTTGCTATCAAGACTTCAGTTCTGTGGAGAGTGCAGTGTAACATATAAACATGGTTTGTGGTCTTCAGTTTTGTGCATAAGTTAAAGGGGATGGGTATCTTTTCTGCAGTCTAGTGTACTAGTTGCTTAATAAGTAATGTTTAGTCCATGTTAATTTTAGCTTATTTGCTACAGTAGCCCTTAAATCACGAAACCTTGTTATGTAATAATTTTCTTCATTCGCTGGGGCTCCAAAGCTGATTTTAAAAATTATTGGTCTCCACAAGTAATCCGGATAAGAGCTGGAAGTCAGAGAATGTTACTGAATATTGATATTTGTGATACCAATGTTTACACACGTGGTGGCAGCAAAATGCAAGCAGACAATAAGGACAGCTTCTCCCTCGATAAGGTTATTTCTGGTTTCAAGAGCAAGATTTTACCAGGAAGTAAAAGTTATATTTTTCCACTGGGTGGTGCACAAGTTCTGCCTGATGGAACTGAGTGTTAAACTGCTTAACTATAGAGAAAAAGGTTCAAGTCCCACCTACTCCAAAGGTGTGCAATGACTTCCTTGGACAGGTTGATTACATTTGTTTTTAACATAGGGAAACACAAATGGTGGTGAAGAGGCATTGCAAGCCGGAAGAAGACTCAACACATTCCACAGAAAGCCATGGTTGTAGTTCTAACACTCTTTGTTCGTCACAGATACTTCTGTTAAGAACAAATGAGATATGTGTTTCTAAATGAAAACCTGCATCGCAAGATCTCAGTTCTGAGGCAGTTATGCGTCAGGATGGTGAACACTGTGGTGTGAAATTCATTGTTAACAGGCAGCTCACACAATTTAAGTTAGACTACTGCTGATGCTGTATCGAGGATCCACATCAGTGCCCAAGCAAAGATGACAAGACATTTGTTCAAGCAGTTGAAGCCTTTATGGCCAGAACCATTCACTGTTTGCCAGCCACCATGATTAAGCTGCAGGAATTTCGTGAGTTTTAGGAATGTGATGAAAACCCACAAGTTTTGCAAGGAGAGTTGGTCAAGATATGCTATCAATAACCCAGCCCAGTGGCAGCATTTTGAACAGTACGATTACATCAGTATTTTTGATGATCTTTTCATTTGCAGGAAGCAGTCAGTGATCCCATGAGTCAACTGTCAGGTCATCCTATAGAAGATCTAGAAAGGACTTCCAGGTATTTGTAAGTGTTGGGCTAGGGCACAGCAGTCTGTGTAGTGGACTGGTATTTTTCTGCCCCTTGTTGAAATTGTCTCTAATTTCACCACTTGAACTTCTCATAAACAGAAGTGGAACAAACCTCTTTGGCCTCCTTTTTCCCATCTAGACGGTGAGAGTACCTTGATATTGATCTCTATTAGATCAAGGATAAAGATGCCAAAAACATTAGTAAGCCTGATAATCGGGAGGATTTAAAAATTGTGCAAAAGAAGACCAAGAAAAATATTAAGAAAGGGGAAACAGAATGTGAGAGTAAACCAGTGAGAAGCATGGAAACTATAGAATCTATAGGTATGTAAAGCATCAGTCATAGGGTGAATGGTAGAATTCATAATAACGGGTGCACTAATAGGAAACTTAGAAAATAATGGCAGATCGAACAGAGTCAACATGAATTTATGAAAAGACATTTGTGTTTAACAAAACTGTTGAGCATTTGAGGACATAGCTAGTAGAATCAATATATGAGAACCAGTGGATGTGGTATATTTAGATTTTCAGAAGGATTTTAAGACGATCTGCCAAGGGATTGGTTATCAAACTTAGATCACATGGGATTGGGGGAATATACTGGCAATTATTGAGATCTAGTTAACATACAGGAGACAGAGTAGCAATAAATGGGTCATTAGGTTTGGCAGGCTGTGTAGAGTGAGGTATTGCAAGGATCAGAGCTCGCTCCAAGAGTCTCACCATCTATATCAATGATTCAGGTGTAAAGGTTAAAAATATTTCCAAATTCTCAAATCATACAAATATAGGTGGGAATATTAGTTGTGAAACCGATGTAAATATGTTTCAAAGGGATTTGGAGAGGCTAAGAGAATAGGCAAAAGCATGTTGGATAGAATACAGTGTGAAGAAATGTAAAGTTATCCATATTGGTAGGAAAAACAGAAGTACAGGGCACTGACAGGCTGGGAAATGTTGAACGTCAAAGGGACTTGAGTTGCTGAATGTTGACATGCAGGTACAGCAAGTATTTAAGAAAGCCTTTATTGCAAGATGATTGTGTATAGGAGTAAAGATGTCTTACTGGAATCACATAGATCCTTGGTGAGACTACATTTGGAGCATTGTATACAGTATTGGTCTCCTTATCTAAGACAATATATACTTACCATAGAGAGAGTGCAAACAAAAGATCACTAAACCAATTCTTGGGTTGGAGAATTTTTCCTATGAATAAACATTAAGTGAACTGGGCCTATATATCCTGGAGTTTAGAATAAAGGGAATAATCTTATTCAAATATTCAAAGTTCTTACAGTGATCAACAGGGTGGAAGCAGGAAAGACATTTCCCCTGGTTGAGGGTCTAGAACCAGAGGATACAGTTTCAGAATAAAAGAACAGGCCATTTAGAACTGAGACAAAGAGGAACTTTTTACTGAAAGCCTGGTGACTTTTTTGGAATTCTCTGCCTGAGAGAAGTATGGAGGCTCACTTGGTGAATGTGTTCAAAACTGATATTGTCAGATTTCTACACATTAAAATATCAAGGGATATGGCGATAATGCAGGAGTTTGGTATTGAGGTGGAAAGTCAGCCAGGAACTCATTAAATGGCAGAAGAATGGCTGAAAAAGTCTGCTCCTGCTCTTATTTCCTAAATTTTTATGTTAAGTTCAATGGATTAGTTTTCTTCACTGTAGTTGACTATTATTCCCATTGGATTGAAATGTGGTGGCTCCATAAACCCATCTCAGAGGCAGTGATACCTCTTTGAAAACTATGTTTTCCGTGCACAGAATTCCAGGCTTGTGGTCAATTTATTCTGATTTGCAGGATTTAGAAAACTATTTCCATTCCCAAGTTGCTGGGTGCATGCTGCAGCAAAAACAAAGCGACTGATGACCAAGCCAAGAGCCGAGAGTCTACAGCAAAGCAGTTTACCATTCAGCTGTATTTGAATTCCACGCACATTCAGGGAGATGGGTCCCCACAGACTTTCCCTGTAAAGTACAGAGAATTTGGAGAAATGGACTGTAGTGTAAGTAGTCTATGTAGCCCATGGCAACAAAGGAACTAGGGGTAAAATCAAGTAAAGGGAATCATACTCTTACTCTATGGACAGCTACTAAACATGGGCAAAAGGAATTATGTTGTAGCATTGTCAGATAACATGGAACTAGGGCTTTCAGGAGAGCTGTGCTGCCCTGCTTTTCTCTACTAAATGTTTAATAAAGCCCTGTTAATGTTCTGACAAGTGCAGGCACCATCTTTCTAGAAATGAGCCAACTCTGCTCCTCAAATGACTAATTCATGAAAAAGATCCTTCAACAGGTTTAGATCTCTAACTTAAATGTACATGGAGTTTTGCAGCATGTATCTAGAACATCTAAAAATAGAATAAATCAATGTCTTGAAGTGATCAGTAGGTTCAGTGGCTGAGGTGCCTTCCCTCCTTCCTACCTGAAAAGTCAACCAGCCCCTTTGTGGTCCTTCAGCTCTGAGAGTCCACTCAGTCTTGAATTGGATTTGGAGCCCAACTTGCCTGGTCAAACAGAGGATAATCACTGTGGAGTGACTGTATCCCCACATGTTGTGGTCTCCAAAGTTAGGGTCCTGACCAAGATATGAGGCAGAATTGTGCTCCAGGTTTCTTCTATTGCACATAGAAAGTAACATTGTTAGTAGAGCTTGAGTTTTAATCAACAACTCCTTGTAATCAGCTGTCAAATACCATTCAAAGGTGTTTTTACAAGTTAGGTAATAAACTGATCCTTCTTTATTTGTTTGAATACTTCACTGTAAAGCAAGTACAATCCAATTGCTTGCAGCTAGTTGTAAAGCATATATAAATCATGATTCCAATTAATTTACTGATGTTCCAGCACATGAATTGAATCCATTACATATAACAGCAGCTACAGTAAGACTGCATTAGTGTCGTGACTGGTATTTTTACAGCAAAAATTTACATTATCTCTCACATTCTTCTTAGTAGGTAGATTTAAACTCTCTGCAGTTTGACATACCTATCTGTGACTCTACTGTTGACATTATGCAAGCTGTATTTACATAGATTTAAAGTACCATCAACTTAGGAGCTTGAAGCACAGAATGAGGCAATTCAGCTTTTTATCCTAATGCTGGCTTTTGAAAGAGCTGTCCAATTTTGAATCACGATTTTATGTATATTGGAAATGGGTATTTGGCAAGAACAAGGAAGCAGCAAGTGTTTAAAATCTAAAGCTCAAAGGAAAGGTTACCAGATATTTACCCCTTATTCTCTCTTCACAGATGGTGCCATATCTGCTGACTGTTTCCAACATATTGTGTTTTTATTTAACTGAAAGCTTGGAATGTGATTAAAGGAAATGATTTATTCATGTATTTTTCAAAGCTTTACAAAAAAACTTACTTATAGGCAAACTCAGTGCTTGGGACTATGAACACAATTTCAATGCACTGATCCTGCAGCCTTTTGGGGGATTTTCTAAGGTTTTGTTTTCCGTTCTTGACACTGTTTTCATGGTATTTAACAGAAAAAGATGACAGTAATCATCAAGCTGCAATAATATGGAGTGAAATGAAGTCAGTACATGTAAAAACGTAACAAGTGAAAGGTCATAAAAGAGCACTGTTTCCATTTGAGTTAATGTTCTGTATTGTACTTTGCTGAGAAACCTCAAATGGATAAGTCTTTTTTGAAGAAGCAGCAGAATATTCCAGGTATTTTATTGCGACCACAGATTGATTTTAGGAAAATATTTGGATTGGATTTTCCCACAATGAAGACAGCTGGTGGTTTAGTCTACACAATGAGCCATTTTGAAGCTTGGGTCTCACTAGAAATCAGCAGAAGGCCCACGATAACCCATCAATCCCCCTGGGAATCACAACTCAAAAGCAACAGGAACTCATTCGAGAGTCAGAAGAGATCCAGTATGTTATGTTGCAAAATTGTTTGAATGGCTCCATCCAGGCCAGGTGGAGCAGAAGTGATTCTTGGAGCCCAAAAAAAATCTTTGTTTAACAGATTCTCAAACACCTACTCCCCAGTGACTACTGGACTCCTGAACTATCCCCTCACTACTGACCTAGCGCTTGGGACCATTCCAATGGAATTCTAATGGCTACCTGAATTCCCATTCCATTCCATTGGCTACAAGCAGTGATTCCTATCGGGTGAAGACTGAAACTCAAATATGTAAATGAGACTCATCAGCCATATCCTGACATGCGTTAGAATCTTGGTCGAACAATTTATCACAAAGATGAAAAATGAAAGACTTTAATCCTGTTCAGACCACAGCAAATTGGCAAGATCCTACTAAGAAGTGAATTAAGAGAGATTACACCAGTGTACCACACTCAAGCAGGATTGTGAAGTTTAACCATTTAAGTAATTTCTTTTAATTACTTTCTTTGTATATTATTTTTGGGAAATAAATTGATCAGTATTACAGTTCAACAAATAACACAGATGTGCTAGTGTCATTCGAGATGGCTGTGCAGCTTTTCGGATTTTGTCATCTACGGAAAGCCCAATGGCCATCCATTTTGATGGAAAGGAAAGCAACAGCATGACAAACAGATGCTAAGGTGATGTGTCCCACATTGCCTTCCTGTATCTATGCTCAATGTGTTGAATGAAGCACAGACATATTGTCAGAGTTCTGTGATTAATTGCATGTGAGGTTTCAAAATATCATCTGGATGGGTGAGATTGCAATTTGACCTGAGCACCATCTCGAGTGTAAGATAAAAAGTGAGGCAAAATCTGTTTTCTCTTGGATCCCAGGCTTCTGATGAGTATAGTTGGTGTGTTGAGGGGATCAAAGAGGTGTGCTGGTGTTGGGTAAGGATGGTAGTTTTCTTCCCTAAGGGTCTTTAGTGAACCACTTGGGTTTCTCAACTGACAACTTGCAATGGCCTCATGCCCATTATTAGATTCTTGATTCCAGAGTTTTACTGAATTCAATATCTACCATCTGCAATCTTGGGATTTAACCCAGGTCTCCAGAACATTTCCCAGATATGGGTCACTGGCTTAATAGTTGAGTGATAATACCATGAGACCATCACCTCCCAACATGAGCTGGGAAGGACAAAAATTCTTCTTCCGAAGTGGACAAAGGGAGACAATTTTTCTGATAAAATATTTGCAATGGATGCATGTCACTCACATGGAAAACATGGCCAAACTAATTTCTACTTCAAGAGGTTTTTCCTACTGAAGGAACACTGTCTGACCAGAAACAATCATAAGACCATCAGACATAGCAGCAGAAATTAAGCCATTCAGCCCAACAGGTCTGCTCCACCATTCAATCATGGCTGATAAATTCCTCAACCCCATTCTCCCGCTTTCTCCCTGTAACCCTTGATCCCCTTGATAATCAAGAACCTATCTATCTCTGTCTTAAATATACTCAATGACCTGGTCTCCACAGCGTTCTGTGGCAATGAATTCCATAGATTCACCACCCTCTGGCTGAAGTAGTTTCTCCTTATCTCCATTCTAAAAGGTCTTCCCTTTACTCTAAGGCTGTGCCCTCGGGTCCTAGTCTGTCCTATCACTGGAAACATCTTCCCAACATCCACTCTGTCCAGGCCATTCAGTATTTTGTAAGTTTCAACTAGATCCCCCCTCATCCTTCTAAACTCCAATGAGTATAGACCCAGAGTCCTCAAACCGTCCTCATATGTTAAGATTTTCATTCCTGGGACCATTCTTGTGTACCTCCTCTAAATCCACCCCAGGGCCAGTACATCCTTCCTGAGATATGGGGCCAAAAACTGCACACAATACTCTAAATGTGGCCTGACCAGAGCCTTACAGAGCCTCAGAAGTACATCCCTGCTTTTATATTCAAGTCCTCTCAAAATAAATGCCAACATTGCATTTGCTTCCTGACTACTGACTCAACCTGCAAGTTTACCTTGAGACAATCCTGGACTAGAACTCCCAACTCTCTTTGCACTTCAGACTTCTGAATTTTCTCCCCATTTAGCAAATAGTTCATGCTTTTTATTCTTCTTACTAAAGTGCATGACCTCACACTTTCCCACATTGTACTCCATCTGCCACTTCTTTTGCCCACTCTCCTAACCTGTCCAAATCCTTCTGCAGCCTCCCCGCCTCCTTAATGCTACCACTCCATCTACCTATCTTTGTATTGTCTCCAAACTTAGCCAGAATGCCCTCAGTTCCTTCATCTAGATCATTAATGTATAAAGTGAAAAGTTGTGGTCCCAATACTGACCCTTGTGGAACACCACTTGTCACTGGCTGCCATCCTGAAAAAGACATTTTTAACCCCACTCTCTGCTTTCTGCCAGACAGCCAGTCTTCTTTCCATGCACCTTGCCTCTAACACCATGGGCTCTTATCTTAATTAGCAGCCTCCTATTCGGCACCTTGTCAAAGGCCATCTTGAAGTCCAGGTAGATAACATCCATTGGCTCTCCTTGGTCTAACCTGCTCATTATTTCCTCAAAGAATCCTAATAGATTTGTCAGGCATGGCCTCCCCTTGATGAAGCCATGCTGACTTTGTCCTATTTGCCGTGCACTTCCAAGTATTCAGAAATCTCATCCTTCACAATGGACTCCAAAATCTTACCCAAAACTGAAGTTAGGCTAATCGGCCTGTAATTTTCAGTCATTTGCATTACTCTCTTTTTTCACAGGGGTGCCACGTTAGCAATTTTCCAGTCCTCTGGGCCCCTCCCTGACTCTAGCGATTCCTGAAAGATCACCACTAATGCCTCCACTATCTCTTCAGCTATCTCTTCTAGAACTTTGGGGTGTAGCCCATCTGGTCCTGGTGGTTTACCCACCTTCAGGCCATTCAGTTTTTCTTGCACCTTCTCTTTGGTGTGGGCACAATACTTACCTCCGCCCCCGACTCTCTCAAAGTTTTGGGATGTTACTCGTGTCTTCCACTGTGAAGACTGATGCAAAGTAATTATTCAGTTCCTCGGCCATTTCCTTTTTCCCCACTACTATCTCACCAGCATCATTTTCCAGTGGTCCAATGTCCACTTTTGCCTCTCTTTTGCCCTTTATATGTCTAAAGAAACTCTTACCGTCTTCATTTATGTTACTGGCTAGCTTACCCTCATATTTAATCTTCTCCCTCCTTAATTCTTTTTTTGTTGCCCTCTGTTGGTCTTTGTAAGCTTCCCAGTCCTGTGGTTTCCCACTGCCCTTCGCCACATTATATGCTTTCTCTTTTGCTTTTATGCTATCCCTAGTCAGCCATGGTTGCCTCATCGTACTTGTACCATGCTTCTCTTTCCTTAGGGATAAATTTTTGCTGCATCTCCTGAATTACCCTAGAAACTCCTGCCATTGCTGTTCCACTGTCTTTCCTGCTAGACTCCTCTCCCAGTCAATTTTGCCCAGCTCCTCCCTCATCCCTCTGTAGTTGCCTTTATTCAGCTGAAATACCATTACCTCTGATTCTTTCTTCTCCCTCTCAAATAGCAGTGTAAATTCAATCATATTATGATCACTGCCTCCTAAGGGTTCCTTTACCTTAAGCTCCCTTATCAAGTCTGCCTCATTGCACACCACTAAATTCAGTACTGCTTGTTCCCTAGTGGGTTCCACCACATGCTGCTCCAAAAAGCCATCTTGTAGACATTCTACAAATTCCTTTTCTTACAAGCCACTACCAACCTGATTTTCCCAGTCCACCTGCACATTGAAATCCCCCATGATCGTTATAACTTTGTCTTTCTTGCACACCTTTTCTATCACCTGGTGTATCTTGCACCCCAGCTCTTGACTACTGTTTGGAAGCCTGTACATAACTCCAACTATGGTTTTTTTTACCTCTGCAGTTCCTCAACACTACCCAGACGGATTCTACACCATCTGACCCTACTTCATCTCTTGCTATTGATTTAATTTCATTTCTTACGAATAAGGCAACATCACCCGCTCTGTCCACCTGCGTATCTTTTCGATAAGATGCATTTCCTTGGATATTCAGTTTCCAATCCTTATCCCCTTGCAGCCATGTCTCCGTGATGCCCACCATGTCATATCTGCCAATTTCGATCTGCGACCTAAATCACTTTAGATAGAGGTTGTGCATTACAATATCTAACACAATACCAGCTTGTCCATTCATTTGACTTACATTATGAAAAATAATTAAGATATTGAATCGAGCTTTCATTCTGTCTCAATTCTCCCATTCCATAGTACTTATTCTGAGCATTCTTGTTGTTGGATATGGAAGGGTCACATGATTGGCTTGAGCTCTCACCTCTTAAATATTGGCATCACGTGGTGACCAGCTTGAAGAATTACCAACTTCTTATTCTTTTACTACATGGCGAGGTGTGGGCATGATGGCAAGGCCATTATTTGTTGCCCATTCTTAATTAGTCTTGAGATGATGGCACTGTGCCCACTTCTTGAAGCATTACAGTTGACATGAAATACTGTTAGGAATGGAGTCCTGTGATTTTGATCCAGTAACAGTGAAAGTACAACAATATAGTTCCAAGTCAAGACAATGTGTAGATTTGCAATGAAATTGCACGTGATGGTGTTCCCATGTATCTACTGGTTTTGTCTTTCCAAGTGGAAAAATGTGCAGATTTGGTAGATGCTGTCAAAAGAGTCTTGGTGAGTTGGTGCAGTGCATATTGTACTTGTCACATAGTTGGCAATAGGTGAAGTAGTGATAATGGCACTAGGTTAGCAATCCAGAGGCCCAGGGTAATGCTTTGGGGACATAACCTCAAATCTCACTGTGACAATTGGTGGAATTTAACCTAATTAATCAATAAATTCAATTTATTAATAAGGATCTGAAATTGAAAGCTAAGCTCAGTAATGGTGACCATGAAGTGATCATTGTCATTGGAAAACCTATTTGTTCATTTTTGGGAAGAACATCTGCCATTCTATGCAGTCTAGCTTATATGTGACTCCAGATCCCAGCAATGAGATTGAATTTTCACTGCCCTCTGAGATGGTCCAGCAAACCACTTAGTTACATCAAACTGAAGCAACAATCTGTAGATCAATTGCCCTTGTAGGTTTTGGTAGCCCATTGTTCTCACAGTCTTCATTATACACTCTGATATTTTCTTCATTTTAATAAAATGTCAGTTAAAATAAACCACTTCCTGTGACAGGGTTATGTTATTACCAAGAGTTACCCAATCAGCAACATGCTGATATTTCAAGTTTGCATAGTTACATTTTTCACACACTATTTTTAAAAGTTACATGGTAAACTTTGTTTTCATCAGTGTCAAGAAGGTTAATGATGATGAATGTTCCTTCACCCGCATTTCAATTTCAAAAGTGCTACTAATGTGATCGCAATTTACAATTACTTGGGAATCAGGAAAAACATTTTCGGAACCAGGACAATTAAAAAGGATATCACACGGGCTGCCTGTCAATGGGAGACAAACTGAGATGAACACTCCAAATAAGTGTCAAACACATAATTGACCATGAATTGTCAATTAAATTCAATTATGTTAAATTTCTCAGGGGACACACATAGTGCTATCCATCAATGCAATGTGTTGAACTGGCAGCAAGTGCAAGAAATCATAGAATCCCTACAAGGTGGAAGCAGGCCATTTGGCCCATTAAGTTCACGATGACCTTCCAAACAGCATCCCACCCAGACCACCCTAACCCTTAACCCAGCATTTCCCCACAGGGGCAGCGCGGTGGCTCAGTGGTTGGCACTGCTGCCTCACAGCACCAGGGACCTGGGTTCAATTCCACTCTCGGGCAACTGTCTGTGTGGAGTTTGCACATTCTGCCTGTGTCTGCGTGGGTTTCCTCTGAGTGCTCTGGTTTCCTCCTGCGGTCCAAAGATGTGCAGGTTAGGTGAATTGGCCATGCTAAATTGCCCATAGGCATGTGTAGATTAGGTGGGTTATAGTGGGATGGGTCTGGGTGGGATGCTCTGAGCGTCAGTGTGGACTTGTTGTGCTGAAGGGCCTGTTTCCACACTGTAGGGATTCTATGAAGTTGATCCACCTAAGCTACAAGTCCCAGACACAATGAGAAATTTAGCATGGCCATTCCACCTAACCTGTACTTCTTTGGACTGTAAGAGGAAACGAAAGCCCGCAAAGGAAACCCATGCAGCCATGGGGAGAACATGCAGACTCCACATAGACAGTTGCCCAAGGCTGGAATCAAACCAGGTCCCTGGTGCTGTGAGGCAGCAGTGCTAACTACTGAGCCACCATTTCAAATTCATGGAACAGATGTCCTTGTCAATTTTCAGGTTACACAGGGTGATTCCAAAGCAATCCCTAATGTTGCAGTAAATATGGTGAAACTACTAAAAATAGGGCAATTGGGGTTCGGTCCGAGGTTAAAGATTTTAAAATCTCAAAGCTCATTCTAAACCATTCACTTTCTGGACTAACATAGATAGAACTAGAAGTAGACAACCATTCCACTCCCAGGTGGCAGGTTGATAGCTTAAATGTTATAATAATGCAGTCAGTTTCATATATAGCCAGTTTCATGGATTTTTCTTCTCTCTGTGGCTATTTTTGTCACAGAGCAGGTTATTATGACCTGGATTATGTTGCCTGAAAAAATGGTAGAAGCAGGCTCAATAGTGGCATTTACAAAATATTGGCTAACTTCTTGAAAGGGTAAAAGATACAGGATTGTGGAAAAATTGCAAGGGAGTGGGATTAATTGAATACCCCCTCTATCTAAGAGTTGGCACAGGCTAGATGGGCTAAATGGCTTCCTTTTGTACAACATCATTCTATGAGTGTATTACAATAATAAATTTATTCATAGTGCAAGAATTAGAATTCTAGTTATTAAAGAGGAACTGTAAATAATTAAAATCACTGTTTTACACTGAAGTAGAATTACTTTGCATTATCCTGTTGGCCTCTCTCCTTTTTCCTTCACCATTGCTTTCTTCTTTGCCTATCATCTTTGCATTTTTGTTGTTCTAACTACCTTTTTTTTCTATCCAATCTCATACTCCAAGCTCTAAATGCATGACCTCAGTTCCTATCTTCCTGGTTCTCAACATTCATAGTAGGGACAAACAATTTTAAGGCCTTACTTTTCAACCAGTCATAGAGTCAAACAGCACAGAAACAGATCCTTTGGTCCAAACAGTCCATGCCAACCATATTTCCCAAACTAAACTAATCCCACCTGCCTGCACTTTGCCCATATCCCTCCAAACGTTTCCTATTCATGTATTTATCCAAATGTCTTTTAAATGTTGTAGCTAACTGCATCCACCACTTCCTCTGGCAGTTTATTCCACACACAAACTGCTCTCTGTGTAAAAAAGTTGCCGTCATGTCCTTTTTAAAATGTTCTCATCTCACCTTAAAAATACACCCCCCTAGTTTTGAACTGCCCCACCTTCGGAGAAAAAACCCTTGTCATTCACCTTATCTATGCCCCTCATGGTTTTATAAACCTATATACGATCACCCTTCAACCTCCTATACTCCAGTGAAAATGTCCCAGACTATCCAGTCTATTTTTATACCTCAAAACCTCCATTCCTGGCAACGTCCTGGTAAATCTTTTCTGAGCTGTCTTCAGTCCAATAATATCCTGCCTATAACAGGGCAACCGGAAAAGCACACAATACTCCAGAAAAGTGCTCACCAACATTGTGTACAACCTCAACATGATGTCTCAACACCCTATCCTCAAAGGTCTGAGCAATGAAGGCAAGCGTGTTAAACGCCTTCTTAACCACCCTGTCCACTTGTGACACTAATTTCAAAGAATTATGTACCTGAACCCCTAGGTCTCTCTGTTCTACAACACCACCCAAGGCCCTACCAATAATTGTATAAGTCCAAACCTTGTTTGTATTGATACCTCACATTTATTCAAATTATACACCATCTACCAATCCTCCAGACCATTGACCCAATTGATCAAGATCTCTTTTGTAATTTTAGATGACCGAGTCGAATGTTATTTGTATAAAATTTCAGACAGCTATGTCGTAAATGTAATTAGATCAATCTTCAATTCATTGGAAGTTGAGTTAACTCATTCAATACCAATCTGTCTTTTCTTAACTCTTTAGCTGCCATTGGAATCTAAACACCCAAATAAGACATTTTGGCTGGGGTTTCCAGCTTTGTGCTCACATTCTCATGATTAACTCTACATTTTAAAAGGAATTCAGTTAGCAGATTTGTGAGTAAAACAAGCAAGAAACCTTAGTTCTTGTCTGCACAGCAGTATAAGTTAAACATCTCTCATTTATTTGTAATTTTATTACTCCAATAAAAATGCCATCACTGCTTTCATTTTGCAATGTTATATGTGCTCTCAGACATTTATTTTTAGTGTTATAACATATATATATTATTATGTGGTTATTCTCCCATGAATTTCAGTGCTGTGTCCAATATTTTTTATTACCTAACTATCCCGATTCAGCAGGAAATGCCCTGATGACAGTGAAAATTTGAGCAAAATCAAACCTCTTGCTGCAATAATTTATAACAAAAGTATGTTTGTAATATAACAACAAGCTGCATTTAAATAGCACAAATCATAACCTCAATATCCAATGCACTGCATATATGCCCACAGTGCTTGTAGGAAGGGATTCCAAGATTTAATTAGGATGCTGTCTGGCTTGAAGGGGAACCTGTAAATTTTATTTGCCACTTATCAGCTCAAGTTGAAATTTTATCCAGATCTTGCTGTGCATAGACATGAACTTATTGAGTATCAGAGGAGTTACAAATGGGACTGAAAATTCTAAAATCCTCAGTGAACATCTCCACCTCTGACCCTATGATGGAGGGAGGGTTAGTTGAAGATGGCTGTGCCTATGACACTTGAGCAATCCTTGCAGCAACGTGTGATGATACTATGGCTTTAAGAGGTCTATTTTGTTCTGATTTTTTTCAAAAAAACAGTTTTTTAGGCAGGGGTGAAGAGATACCTTTTGAAACTCATAAAGTAAACAGGTTGTGAGAGGCCTAGGGTTTTTTTAAAATTGGAAAAATAGAAGCAGCATGAAGGAGTGGGGTCAAGCTCTCACTGAACCAGGATTTTTAGTTTTTTAATTTGTCAGTAGCAGTTGCTGCTGCGGTTTTGAAGAAGTGGAAGCTATTTTTTCCCCCTCTCAGTTACTAAAGCTACTAATGTTACTAAAAGCTTGGGGATAGTAAGAACTGCTGATGCTGGAATCTGAGCTAACACAGCGTGGAGCTGGAAGAACACAGCAGGCCAGGCAGCATCAGAGGAGCAAGAAAGCTGATGTTTCAGGCCAGGACCCTTCTTCCCTTCCTGCAGCTAGAATTGCATGTGAGATCATCTGTTTTCTGAATTTGCCTTTTGCAAAGGATGTGTTTATGTGATGTTACTATGTTGGAACATTTACTGTTTAGTAGCTAACTATTCTATCATTCTGTTAAATTTTCCACGAGAGTTACAACTTTTGTTGTATTTTAAATGAAGTGTATGAATAAATTGTGTTTTGCTTAATATTGAGTACTTTGACCAAGCAAATTGTAACTAGAATGTAGCACCTTATATTTACGTTTAAAATAAGAAAAAGTTAGGGTCTAGGCTACTATCCTAATATATTTTGAGGGGTTTGGTCTGGTCCATAACAAACTGGGGGCTTTTGTCAGGATCAAAATCTCTAATTCCAGGCTGGGTTCAGGATATTTGGACTCAAAGGCAGTGAGTAGTAAGTGTTAGTGACTTTTATTTGCAGTGTTGAAGTTGGTTGGTTTAAATGGGGTGTGCCTTATGTAATAATGGCTCTTTCAGTTTCTAAGAGTGTCCTGGGGGTGGAATAAATCACCTCAGGGTTTTTACAGAAAGTGAGCAAGGCAAAACTTTTGGAATTGCCGAACAAGCTGCGGTTGGGATTGCCTGTGTCTGTGAGGAAAGAGGAAATAGTTGTGGTAATTACGCAGCATTTACAATTCCCAGGCTGCCATCAGAATCTTTGGAAATGTCTAAAATTCAATTGAATTAAAGCAGCTTGAACATGAAAAGGAAATGGAACAGTTTGAATTATTACTAAAAACAGAGGAAAAAGAAATGGAGAGGAAGGCCTCCGCAGAAGAGAGAAGGAAGGGAGAAAGAGAGAGTTTTAAACTTTAGAGGTTGGAACTGAAAACTCAAAGTCAACTTAGAATGGCGGAGGTAGAGATGAAAAATAGAAGTAGTGATGAGGACAGTGATAGAGAGCAATCCCAATGTAGCCAAAGGCATGGTGGAGATCTATTTAAATATGTGCAAGCAGGTAAAGAAGTTAAAATTTTAAGAGATACGGGACCAAGTGAGTCTTTGATGATGAGATGAAGAGATATGTAATTCACAAGGAGTATTGTGAGAAAAGGTGGGATTCAAGGTGAGAAGAGCAGTGTTCCATTATATAAAGCGAGGTTGGACGGTCTGGTGAAAAGTGGTGAAGTGGTGGCAGGAGTATTAGAGCAATTCTTGGTTCCAAGAATACAGTTTATCCTTGGTAATGACACAGCTGGATCACAGGTGGGAATGGTGCATACTGTAGTTGAAAAGCCAGTGGAAATTCAGGCAACTGAGGCATAACAGGATGTATATCCTGGGATTTTTCTTGACTGTGATAAGAAGGTCACAAAGCCACAGGTGGAAAAAAGGAGGAGAAATCAAAGAATAAAGATAAGGAAGTTGGAGTCATTTTATCAGAGACTGTGTTTGATCAAATGGTTGAGTCAAAAACAAGTGGAATTGAATTGCGTCTGGAATGCAGCACCTTAAATTTACCTTTAAAATGAGAAAAAGTTAGGGTCTGGGCTTCCTTTTTAATATATTTTGAAGGGTTTTGGTCTGGTCCATAACAAATGACTGGGACTGAGATGATTGACCTCCCACAAATACAACATTTTCACTTATATTAAGTATGACCCGAACCAGATGGCTCTACAGTGGTAAAGTCACTAGTGTTGTGGTAATGAGGATGAAGGGCAGAAGGGAGCCACAGATCTATCCTTGATGTATGCCAGAGATAATGGTGTGGGGTTGCTGTATCTCCTTAATTAATATACAAATCATCATACATAAAACAATTATTTATCTCCTATGCATAGCATGTGAAGCAATTAGTATGGTTTTGTTCCCATTGACATGATTTCATTCTGAGTTCTGCACATTGTTTGCAAGGATTCTTGTTAAAAGGCTCTGGCTATTTCTGGGGAAACACCCTGCCACCTGTGATCTTCCTGTTTGACATTTCAGTCAAAGTCCTATGATAAGACTGAAGTGATTTGTCTTTTTGAAGTGGTTACAATGGAACATCATGATGAGCCTTTACTGATATGAAAGAGTGTTAGACTAAGGCCATCACTTATATGAGCTAATCACAACTACTTGAGTATTTAGCTAACCAAGAAATTATGATGACGGTTGTTTCTACTGATTGCATCAAAATCATATACTTATGTCTCTCTGTTCTGTGCATCATTTCAACTCAGCCCAAGGTTATTTATCATTAAAACCAATTTTTAAAAAGTATTTGTTTCAGATCGTACATGAACATAAATTTTAAAAATGTTTTGGAATCGTATCTATAGAACTTATTTCCACTTGGGAATATAGGCCATAAATATTGCTAAAAGGAGACATGAAGTTGAAGTTCCTCATCTTGCACTTGTCAGGATTGAATCACAAGGCAAAAAAAAACAACTTTGGGAGGAAGCAGCAATGTATACAGAATAGGGTGCTGATTGGTTTAATCACCATTGGCATGGATGTACGTCAGGAACTGTTAATTGTTTCAGTTAACTGATAAAATTTAAACCATTAATTGGTCATTACCACAGGAACATAGCAGGGATTAGCTGTCTCTATTGCACTTAACTCAGTGAAAAAAGTGCAATGTCTGGACATATTCTTTTTGCCTGTAGAAAGGAAACAAGACCTTGTATGTAAAGAAATATAACTTCTAGCACACAGAAACTAGTGAAAGCAGAGATAGATTTACTATGGCAAAGTCAAACTCCCTAATTAGAACGGATATTGGAACAAGTTCTGACTAGCCTCATTAAAATGAATGAACTAAGACGGGCAGTGATGCTGCAGCTCAGAATTTCCTCCTTTTACCTTAATTATGTACTTCAGGTAACATTGATTGAGAAAATTCAAGTATAGCACTTGGTGGACTCAATGGTGATATGCTGGATTTACTAAGCACATTAAGTGTGAAGAATTTCAGAAATTATTTCTACGTCTGGAAAGGTTGCTTAACCCGTATTGATGTTGTAGTTCTGGCTGTGCTTCTCACTGCCTCTAATCTATAAGACCACTGGAACGTTTTCACCATCTTCAGGTTTTCAAAAACATGTTTGGCTTCACTAAAGGTCATATTCCTAATGTCATTATCGTGGAGAAGAAAAAGCTATGGACGGGGTATTGAGTACAAGAGTTGGCAAGTCACATTACAGTTGCATAGGACTTTGGTTCGACCACATTTGGAATACTGCGTACAGTTCTGGTCGCCACATTACCAAAAGGATGTGGATGCTTTGGAGAGGGTGCAGAGGGTTCACCAGGATGTTGCCTGGTATGGAGGGCACTAGCTATGAAGAGAGGTTGAGTAGATTAGGATTATTTACATTAGAAAGACGGAGGTTGAGGGGAGACCTGATTGAGGTCTACCAAATCATGAGAGGTATAGACAGGGTGGATAGCAAGAAGCTTTTTCCCAGAGTGGGGGACTCAATTACTAGGGGTCACAATTTCAAGGTGAGAGGGGAAAAGTTTCAGGGAGATATGGATGGAAAGTTCTTTACGCAGAGGGTGGTGGGTGCCTGGAACGCGTTGCCAGCGGAGGTGGTAGAGGCAGGCATGATAGCATCATTTAAGATGTATCTAGACAGATACATGAATGGGCAGGGAGCAGAGGGATACAGATCCTTGGAAAAAAGGCGACAGGTTTAGATAGAGGATCTGGATCGGCCCAGGCTTGGAGGGCCGAAGAGCCTGTTCCTGTGCTGTAATTTTCTTTGTTCTATATAGCAAAGGTAGGTTGGACAGTATTTAAGGAGAATGGGCTGTATCAGATATTACCATCATTCCAGGCAGCTTTAGTCATCAGCTTCGTGAGGTGATATGCAGGAACATAGAGGACAATAGGACCAATGATGCCTGAGAAGTTACTGCCTTGACTGTCTCTGTGAATCACTCAGTAGTGATGGAATGTCCATGACCTGTAATGTTCACTCTGTTCTTCCCTCAACAAATGCTGCCAATGTAGACCTTTTAAGCATTTTCTGTTTTCAGATTTCCATTATCTGCAGTAGTTTGCTTTGGTTTCACATTCAACGTTTTTGCTGACTGAGACATCACACTTGCCTATGGGTGTCTTCATTATCATTGTCAGAGTCAAAGCGTTACAGCTGCTCCATTTCTTAATCCTATCTTCCTTCAGCTTCAGGCAAATCCAATTATTGTTTTATTTCCTCACAGGTCGTGGGTGTCACGGGTGAGGTCAACATTTATTACATATCCCCGAATGCCCCTCAGAGTGAGATAGTGAACTGTCTGCTTGAATCGCTGCCATCCATGTGGTAGGTTCAAGTCTACAATGAATGGTGTGCCAAGTCCTAAAGGAGTCTTTGCTGACATCAATGTTTCTGTGCAAACCAGTTACTCCCTAAGGTGGGTATATTATCAGGCATTCTCTTTGGAATCAAGTTTTGTACTTTCGGAAGGTAAAGAGAGGCAACGCAGAGCAGGACACATTGCTGAAAGAGCAGGGTAAAGGAGTAGAGACAGAAGGATGCTTATCAGGAGGCCGTATCTGCCCAGCATGTTCAAGGAGAAATTCTCTTACATGAACTTCAGCAAAACCAGCATATGAAACAGCTCTGTTTCACTATGGAGGTCATCACTGAAATCAGTTAACTGTCCACAGCATCAATCTCAAAGTAGAGCAAGAACACTGCATTGGCAGTGGCTGTGAAAGCAACCACTGTTACAGACAGTTATAGTTTAGATTCCAAGCCAGACAGACCTATCCAAATCTTTAAATATGAATCTTTAAACCTTTAAACATTTGAACTTCCAGTAAGAAGGGACCCACCTTGACTTCAGTCATTCATCCTGTGTAATGGAGTCAGTGAAGTTTCTTCAGTCAGTCAGTCAGATAAGTGTATGCAATTTTGTTTCAATTTATTCATGGCTATGTCAGGATATATTGTCTGACAGTAACTGCCTAGAGGTGAGCTGATTCAACTACATTGCTGTGGGTCTGCTCCAGCCCAGGTTTCCTTCATTGAAGGAAATTAATGAACCAGATAGGTTTTTTAACATTTGTCACATGGATATCATTAGGCTAGCTTCTTATTGAATTTTTATTTGAATTCAAATTTCACCATCTGCCATGTCTCCAGAATATGAGCTTAGCTTTCTTGATTACAAGTCCAATCACATTATCATTATGCTAACAACTCTCAGGTATACAGCAACAGCAGTGAACACAGAATGCAGATTGTGTGTGAAAATCTATGATATTGTTGCCAGGTAAATAGTTGCATTGTAAGTAACCTTTAAGACATCTGTCTCAACAAGAATTCAACTCTCTGTGGTAAATGTTGTGTGGAATAACAAAGAGAGAACAATAAAGCAAACCAGGAGCCTTTATGAGAGTTGCTGTTTTCAGGTTGGAGGTTGGAGTTGTTTGCAACCTCTTACAGTTTATAGTGCACTGTTATATAAGGGATTCACTGTGGCTAAGGAAAGATAACTTCATTTCACTCTCCCTCACTTGAGACCAACGGTTAGAAAACGACAATGGGTTTGTAAGGATTTCAGGCTTCTCAATCCCATTGGCCACATTCCTTTTGCTTTGCACATGTTTCATGTAAATTCTATCATGTATCTGAACATCACATTTTACACTTAACAATGAGCTGAATTGATTGGCATCCAGAAGTTGGAAAAAGAGTCAGTGCAGATGTGAAATTCTACCACACAGCACAACTGGTGCTAACACTATAGAGGCTGGGTATTCCAAAAATGTAAGTCAGATCACTTCTTAGCATTTGTGAAAGAGACCACACAGCACATCACAGACACCTGCTGACTTTCACATGCAGGGCACTGCAAGAATGTCTTCCAATAGCTCTGGGCCATGGGGCGCTCAAACTTACTAATCAGACCACTTACATTCTCGTCCGAATCATTTGTTTATATTAAAAACAACAGCAGTCCCAGTACTAATCCTTGCACTGGTCACAAATGTCCAATCAGAAAAACGCCCTTCCAATGTTACTCCCTGTCTTCTATTACTAAACTAGTTCTGTATCCATCTTACTAGTTCACTGCAGATCCCATGTGACTTCACCTTTTGTACCAGCCTGCCATGAGGAACATTGTCAAAAGCCTTGCTACAGTCAACATCTACCATCATGGCCTCATCAATAATTTTTGTCACTTCTCAAAAGAATCAATCAAGTTTGTGAGACATGACCTTCCCCACATAAAGCCATGCTGCTTATTGCTAATAAGTGCATATTTTTCCAAAAGTAAGCAAGTCCTATCCGTAAGAACCTTCTCCAATAATTTCCCTACCACTGACAAAAGAATTGCTGACCTGGAATTTCCCGATTATTCCTGTTGCCCTTCTTACACAAAGTCATCTGAGACCTCCCCGTGATGAAAGAAGAAACAAAGATTTTGTACAAAGCCCGAACAATTTTCTCACCTGCCTCTCTCAGCATTCTGGGAGAGATCCCATCAGGATCTGGGGACTTGTCTACCTTCATGCTATTTTAAAAAAAAACAAAAGATGGTCGAAGATTAGTCTGTGTTCCACAATTTGTTTGGGCACTGTGCCAACTGCAGCAGAATAGCTGAAGGCATGTGAAAGCAGTGGGAGATGGTTGCAATAGTGGCATCATCGCTAAATGTATGAGGGTGAGATAAAGCATTTGAATGTGATGCTGATTAGTGAATGATGAAGCTGTGGTGAATTGAGTATTTTGAGGGTGATGGATTGGGGATACAAAATGTAATTTGAAGATGCATTCTCTGATCTTAACTACTCATATGAAGACACTGATGTTTTCCCAGCACTGCCACGATGTTCTCATGAGGAACTGAGCTCCTTAGCCACCTGCTCCATTCCTTATGGTGTTCCCCTGGCTCCCTATCTCACCCTGACTCTGGTCTCAAACATCTCCTCTGCCTGATACAGTCTGGCAACGATAATATATAACGGCTTCTATTTTCTTTCCCATCTCAAACACTGAGGCCTCCAGTGCTGCATTTGAGAAACTGCGGGGGCTTTTTCTGGTTGTTACTCCATTTGTGGTCTCCTTCTTTTCAGGAAAGCCTTTCTTTGGACTGTTCCTGTGTGAGTGGGGCCCCCACTTTAAAAGGGCAGGTTGCCTTTAAGAAGAGCAGGTAAGTGGTGCATCGTGCTAGTTGTGTCCTGTTGAGCACAAAGCCAGTCAGTAGCAGATCTGGCACTGGGCCATGTGTTGAAGAGCAAACAGGGTAAAGTTTGTGCATGGCCATTCTAAATTCAGCGGGCCCAAAATAATCGTGTATCACAATCCATGTGTCTAAGAATAAGCCTTATCAAGTTTTGCATCAATCCCCTTTGCCACTGCTAGTTTGGACAGAAGGATATTTGAATGTGTTCAATATGAGAGGTCTAGTTTGAATTGGATTCTTTAGGATAAGGTCAGTTTTCCTCTCATCTCCCTGACCTCTTTATTCAGTATCTAGGAACAAGTTAATGATCGAAATACACATGATGCCTTCCAAAACCTCGGTGGCGGAGATTGATACCAAACATATGAAACAAGTTATAAATAACCAATTTCTCGGCAAACACTTGAATTACAATTAAAACGCCTGTGAGCTTAAATGTCATCTCCCTTATATGGAAGATCACCATAATATGCAGATCACACATTTGCTGTGTATCAAACATATGCAACAGGAAGCATGTTATTGTGGCAGAGATCCTCTGGCAAATACTGCTGACAAGTTAATATGAAGGTTAAAATTACATTAACCTCCTTGGCACGGGTTTTTTTTTGTCTCTGAGATATGTGTTTTACCTGTAATTGATCTTCGCCTTCTGGTGTGGTTCAGAACTCCCAGTGTGGGCTTTCAAACTTATATTATAAACACATTAATGCTGTCCTCTTCACCCAGGCCCATCAAAAGGTTCACACTGTAGTGCCAGACAATGATGAAATTATATCGCTTATTATTATTCTTACCATACCACAGCACAAGCACAGAAATTGGCATCTCATTGAGCTGAGAGTTGGGGAGACAGCATTCAGGGATTTGTCAGGCACAAGTGAACAGGAGCAAAGAAACCATTAACTGGAAGACCAGCTCATTCCCCAACATTGTTGAAGAGGACAGAAATAAATTTGTGTACTGGCAATAGATATAGGCAGATTACAGTACCCAGAAGGACCCCTCCATGGCGGATATTCTGGTGGAGTCCACTATCCACCTGTTTTGTGTTCTCATGCACGGCATCAAAACTCTACATTCAATTGTGGATCACGTGGTTCCCTCCGAGAACACATCAGCTGAGTTTCCCCTCCAACCTCAGCCCCACTTTACAAGATTCTGCAACACCTAGAACAGTATTTTTCAGGGAAACGTGATCTTGACTCATTTATTTCTCTGCCTTTTTTGAATAACTGTCTTACATTGGCAGTCTTCAATTCTCTGGGGCTACTCAAGAACTTAAGGATTCTTGGGAAAATGCAACCAGTGTATCCATTACCTCTGCAGCTAATTCCATGAATGTCCTCTGAAACTTATTCAGTCCAGGCAACCCATTAGCTTTTAGTCCCAATGTCTCAAATCTGCCACAATCTGGCAAATGGAATATATAACGGTTTCTTCTGCTGTCCAGTCTCTCTCAGATCAGGGAGCTGCAGCCCAATACCCACAAGAAAGGAATGAAAGGTAATGCCTGCTGTCATGATAGCAACACTCTGTACCTTTCCAACCCTATAAACCAATGGTGCAGGAAAATTGGCTGGGCTGTGCTGCCTGGAAAATAATGAAGTACAGCAGTCAGGAACTAACCTATCTCAGATCTGTGATGCAGAACTTTGAATAAGTCACAGGAATATCTCTCTTCCCACATTGCAGCAACTGGGGAAGCATTCACTAATTTGCAAAGGGAGTAGAGAAATTCTTCAGCTGCCAGACTTAGGGCAGTGACAAATTTTGTTCGGACTTTACTGTAAGACATTAAAATCACAATACTATTTGAAATCTCTGTCAGCAAACAATGTAACAACTGTGGCTGGTGTTGTTATAATGTTAACTGAAATGAATTTTGATATTGATATGTGAAAATGCTACTACTTGTAGAAAGGAAAGACTGGAACATAAATTAGACAAGACTTACAAAGGTTGGATTGTTCAGCTTAGGTTCTTTACAATGACCAGGTGTCCAGACAACTGTTGAGACCTTCCCACATCTTTACCATCCTTTGCGTTACCAACAGCTCCACATATTGAAGGACCTCATTTATTAGCATTCACTTCATTGTAAAATGATACAATATATATCATCATCATCAGCAGTTCCTCAATTTGAGATGGTGTCTGTGAAGGGTCATGGATTGTTACTACAGGTCTTCATGCTGATTTTTTTTCCTCACCCAAAGATATGTGGACTGATGAGGTGGAAAGTCCAATGAACTAATGGGATGTCAAATGTGAAATTTGCTGTCTTTCTGTCTTTCTCTGCCCCCACTCTGTCTCATCATTAAGACATTGGGATTCAATGTATGATGCAGTTTGAGGGACAGATTGTCGTTGTTCTGAAAGATCCAGTGTACAACACTCTATCATTATATAGGACCATCTTTTTAGGCTGAATCACAGAAAGCTATCCAAATATCTGAATCTTTGTTTCAGCACTCTAACCCACTGCTCAATAAGGGCTCTAATTGACCAACAAATGGAGATCTACTATCAAGTCTGGGTTCCTAATTGTCTTTATAAGCCACATATGCAGAGGCTACCACTTCTTTCCAAGCAGACCTCCTTCCACTAACTTTGGAGAGGCCAGATGACTGGCACTGTGTAAAAGCATTATCTCAGCTTCTAGATTTGCAGGATGCAATGCTAATCACCATAGACAGCTGTACATTGGTTTCCTCTTCTCATTTCCAATCATACGTGAGGCAGAGAAAGCATTTGCTTACATTTGTGACCTGGAACAGGTCACCAGAGGCTGAAGATTGATGGGCCCACTCCACATCATGGCTGGCCAGGAGACTCTCTTGCTCTTCCCACTTTCCATAGGCTTATTGGAAGGATTTATATGTTGACAATTAAACTCTTTGGCCACATTACATATGACCCTTCTACAGTCAGCAAGTCCTGTATGAGACTTGAACCCAGAGCTTCTGATCCTGAGGTAAAGATACTAGACCTCCCTACCAGCTACGCAAGACCAAATTCACGCACTCTGCAATTTGCGAAGATAGCTATGTGATCTGAAGGAGTCCACATTGGTGCAGTCATTGACACTATGGACTTGGAAAATTCTGGAACTGTATGTTCATCCTTCCAGATGTCTGTGGGAAAGCAAGGAATTTGTCATCAGTCATCTGTTTAATCCAAGCTGGGGAGCCACAGAAAAAACTGATGCTACTGTTAAAAACTGAAAATACTGTGGATGCTGGAAATTAGAATCAAAAACAGAAATTGCTGGAAAAATTCAGTTTTTGATTTCTGATGCTAGTGGCACCTGCTATTGTGACCTGGAAGGAATTGGAAGTAAGGGACCAGGGTTGGAGTGACAAGCAATGCTCTCCTATCTGCAGCAGTTGGCTTCGTGTGTTTTTTAAGATGTAACAAAACTGCTTCTCAAAATCAATTTAAAGTATATTTTTTGTTATTCCTCACAGATCTGCAGCTGTTTTGTTCCAGGCCTATAAACGCATTTGCAAAAGTAGAGATTTCTATAAGCTCACACCTTCTGCTTGCCCTCCATCCAGTTGAAGCTTTGCCTACTTCTTCCACCTTGTGTTCATCTTCCTCCTCCACAAAGACAGGGTTAAACTACTCCACGCCAAGACACTCAGACTACAAGCAGCTCATTTTTAGCTGAACTGATAATGAAAGGAACCTTTAGAACATTTACGATCTAACACTCAGGGCTCAAAACTCGCCAGCACTTACTTTTGGGTGCGGGAGGTATTATCCTGATGTGCCTGGTCCTGTGAAGGCACAATATGTAAGCATTGTGTTGCCTCTTCCACTGGCTGATTTCAGCCTGAAACCAAACATGACCCTTGCCACTGGCTGCGTATGCTCAACAGGGAGCCCAGCAACGTGTACGTATTTCACCAAATGTCAGCTCTTAAAGACAGCTCAATGCTCTTAAAGAGGAGCTCCACCAGCTGAGAGGAAGTTGTTGCTGACTGCCGGTGCTTTAATTGTCTGCAATTGGAAACAAAGCAAATGGAATGTCAGGGCAGTGAAAGAACACCTAGATTCCACTCCCAGACAGTTGTAGAATGGAAGGGCAAAATGTGTCAGCACAGGCTAGGACGGCCGCATGGCTTGTTCCTGTGCTGTACTGTTCTTTGTTCTTTTTTCTATTCCCTTTGGAGCTTTGATGACCTTTGTCATTAAGGTCATCAGGAAGAAAGATGTCAATTTCCACACAAGATTATGAGGTCCTCGAGAAACATTCAAAGGAAAGTGGAGTGGGTAGCTAGGGAGGTCAATGCAAAGATGCTGGCTCTGAGAACATAGCCATTACTGCAAGTTCAATAACCTCATACAAGTGGTCAAGGTTGGCGAATACAGCTTCACATAACAGCTCCCATATTTATCACACCTCATACCACTCACACTTATCCATGCACCTCAGCCTTGTCACACACCCATTAGCAGTGCTGAGCAGTCAGGGCTTATGCAGACACTCCACCTCACCCTTATATGCCTTCCAATGTTATCGCCTTCTACAACCTCTTGCTGTCCTCACATACCTTCAAGCCAATCAGATATGGCAAGCACATCAACCAAACACACTGCAACACTGGCATTCTTTCCTCTCTCTTACAGAACTAGGTGGCACCCAAGAAAAGAGAGAAGAGTAGTAATGGCATGAATTTGTGGCCAGAAGCTCATTGCGGGGTTAATTGTAACACCAAAGTCATGAACTCATACATGTGATACAGGGACAGCGTCAACAGCTAAGGGAGCTTGTAGCAAGGACAGTGGAAAACATTTGACAACATAACAACATATCGAGGGAGGTGGTGCTGAGCTAGAAGTAGATGCCACAGGTGTATATGTGAAAACTGATCCTGAGTAAGGTATAATGTCATGGAGGAGCACTGAGTAACTGAGCATTTGGAGGGGGACAAGGAGAGATCCTTGTGGGATACCAGTGATATTTATAAGAGCAGGAAGAGAAGTCATTGTGGGTGATACTCTAGCTACTGCTGTCAAGATAAGAAAGGAAGCAAGCAGGCACAGAACCACCCCCCCCACCACACACCTTTCACCACCTCCCCCCTCCCCCCCCACACCCCCAGCAACCCCAACTGGATAACAACAGACAGACACATGGAGGAGGATGGTATGATCAATCACATCAAAGGCTGCAGACAGAGTGAGGAGGAGAGAAAGATTATTTTACCACAGGTAACCTACACAATCCAAGTTTCAAAAACCAGATTTACATGAGCAGTTTGACATGACAATCATACCTGAATTCATGCCTTTTCCAGCATGATGTGGGACATCCTGGACAATGCCAGAAGCAGGGTAGTTTGGAGCTTCAACTAAAACTAGCTGGAGAAACTCAGCAGGTCTGGCAACATCTGAGGAGAGAAAGCAGAGTCAACATTTTGGGTCCAGTTACCCTTCTTCAGAACTTCTGACCTGCTGAGTTTCTCCAGCAAAAACCATTTTTGTTTCAGATTTCTAGTATCTGCAGCTCATTGTTTTCTGTTTTCCGTTTGTAGCTTCTCCAGCTTCAGCGCCAGCACCATTACACGACTCAATTTTGCAGCCTCACAATCTACTGCAAGAAAAGTATTGTAAAAACATAATATGGCTTTACCCAGGAGCTGCTTGGGCTCCCCAGCAGCAGCAACCTTATAAAACTCCAGGCTTGAGTTCCCTGCTATGGTTTGTGGTCAGGTATAGTAAGTGACAGTCAAAAATAAGGACTCAATGAGAAAGATGAAGCACCCATGTTAAACAAAGGCAGTGAAGGTGAGTCTCTAATCAAAAATGATGGCATACAAAACAGTAAAAGAGAAATGGCAGAGGATCGGGACTTTGTTTTTAGGAATTGGCAACAGTTGACTAAAAATCTAATAAAAAGAGAAAATTTGATATACAAGTAAATTGACAAGAAATATAAAAACAAATAGCAACAGATTCTATGAGCGTATAAAAAGAGAGATCAGCTAAAGTGAGTGAGAAACCTCTGGAGGATCAGACTAGTGGGTAGCTTATGGTAGTCAGGAAGATGGTAGATAAGTTAACCAATATTTTGCATCAGTCTTTACCATCGAGAATAATATAAACATTATAAAGGTGTCAGATAATTAAGGCATTGCTGGGACATTAGATCTTGTAATAATGTATTGTCTTGTATTGTAAGAATGTAATCATGAAGGGCAAAATATTTGACAAACTAAATGGACTGAGGTCGATAAGTTAAAAAGGACCTAAGACCTGAACCCAAGGAAGTCACCTCAGGGGTAGTGGATACATTTGGTGAAATATTGCAGAACCCACTGGATTTTGGGAGAGTTCCAGCAGATTAGAAAACAGTCAATATGACGCCCTTGTTCAAGAAGGGAAGGGGACAGAAAGTAGGAAACTATAGTCCAGATAGCCTGTTTTTGGAAAAATGCTAGAGTCCATTATCAAGTAAGAATTAACAGGACATTCAGAAAAATTTAACACAATCAGAATCAACATGATTTTCTAGGTTTCTTTGGGGATATAATGAGCAGAATTGATAAAGGAGCACCTATATATGTAGTGTATCTGGATTTTTGGAAGGCATTCAGTAAGGTACATAAAATAGAAGCTCACAGTATTGGGAATAATGCACTACCATGGATCGATGATTGATTACACAGAAAACAGAGTCAGGATTAATGGATCATTTTCAGGTTGAAAAGATGTAATAAGTGAAGAGTCACATGGATCAGTCCTCAGGCCTCAATTATTAACTATACATATTAACAAGTTAGAGGTGGGGGCAGAGCAAAATGTATCCAAATTTGTTGACAATACAAAAGTAGGTGGGAGGGCATGTTATGATGAAGACAGGAGGAATCTGCAATGGTGGGGGTGCGGTTAGGTTGGCAGCATGGGCTATTTTAATTTAGGAAAGTGTGATGTTGCATACTTTGGCAGAAAGAATCAAAAGACAAGCTATTATTTAAATGGAGAGAGATTCCCAAAAATTGCAATACAGACAAATTTGGGTATTCTTGTGCAAATGGAATGTTGGCATTTATTGCTAGGGTGTTCATGTTTAAAAATGTGCAATTGTTGGGGCTGCACCTGGAGTAGTGTATATGGTTTTGGTGCCCGTATTTAAGAAAGGATATAATGGTTTTGGAGGTAGTTCAAAAGGGATTCACCAGGCTGATTCCTGCAATAAAGGGATTAACTTATCAAAAACAGATAGTTATTCACTAAAGTTTAGAAGAATGATGGGTGCTGTCATTGAAACATACAAGATTCTGATGGGACTTGACGGGTTGGATGCTGAGAAGATGTTTCCACTCGGGGGGGAGTTGTGAATCACAGGACATGGTTTTGGAATGAGGGGACAGCCATGGATAACTGAGGTGAAAAGAAATTTCTTCTCTCAAATGGTAGTCAATGTTTGGAATTTTCTACACCAGAAATTTTTGGAAGCTAGATCACTGAAATTATTTAAAGGAATAGGTGGGTTTTTTTTAAATTAACAAGGAGTGGAGAACTGTGAGAAGCTGGCTTAAGAGTCGTTGACCCTGAAGCAGATCTGCCATGATGTTATAGAATGGCAGGCAAGCTTGAGGGGCTGAATAGCATACTCTTGCTTGAACTTATAACGTCCTTATGTTCTTAGTCAGATGATAAAATCAAGAATGGCACTGCATTGTAATGATGCTACTTGACACGATTTAAGTATAAGACCACAACTTGTTTTCGACAAATGCTGACAATTATCTCCTTGGAAAATCGGGTAAGTACTTAAAACACAGCAGTGGAAACTGGTAGTCAATTTGCTGCCTGGTGCTTTTCTGTTTTCAGTTGCAAACAGGGTGATAAAGAAGCCAAGAATCACCAACAGTGTTTTTTTAAATAAATGAATTTCTGTTTGCATTAAATATTTGGGGACTGCTTTGACATCTTTGTACTCAGACAACATTGATCGTGCCTCCTAAGTTTCTCAATGTTGAAAACTCCTACACTTGTGGTTGTCTATCCTCCCACTCGTGCTGCCGCTAAGAAGCTACTCTTACAGCTCAACAGGCTTAACCCTGCCGGAACCTCCATACAGCCTTTCCTGTTCTTGGACTGATAACTGAACTGTATGAATAGCACCAGATTTAACAGAGCACCATGCAAATTATACCTTCCTTTATCACGTACTCATTGAAACCAATGTGCAACGAAGAAATAACAATAGCAAGGGTTGTGAACATGCAATGGGTCTGGCAACATCTGTGGTTCAGAACCAGCCGAAGTTAGCAATGTAACAATTTTTATCAAAGTACAGAGACCAGGAAAAACACATGGGGAAGGTCTGTGACAGGGATAAGGTCAGGGGATTAAATGATGAAAGGAATGATTACCTGCAAGATTTGACATTCTATTTCATCAGACAGTGAATAATAGTAATGATCTTATTGTTGCTGTTTACAGCTCCTCTTGACCCATGATTTGCTTCTTTACAGTTTGCAGTACGACCCTCTTCTTCCATATACCTTCATCCCTTTTGCTATTTGATCACTCCTTTCTTCTGCACTATCCCTTCCCCACTCTCCCTGCCTCTGTAGTTGCTTAAACCTGTTACATCGCCAACTTCTTCCAGTTCTGACAATAAGTCATCAAGAAGCATTTGGAAGAATTTTACTTCCTTAATCTCTGCAAATCAATTATCATTCGGCTTCTGAGATCCCTCAGCAGTTGAGATGAGTAGATGGGACACCATCTCTGTAAAAAGGAAAGATTTCAGAAAAGCGCCAGTGTGTTTCAGAAAAGATCACCTGTGATTGGGTTTTTGAGCCTGCGGCAACAGCAGAAATGGAGATGAAACATAGAAAAGCTGTTCCCTAAAGCTCTCCCTCTTGCCTGGAGGTCCTGATGAGGAATCCATGATGGCGAAGTGAGGTGAACTCTCCCAATGATGGGAAGAAATGGAAAATATGTCTAACCAGGCAGGCATAGATGGAAGGTGTCAAGGAGTTTGGCAGCAGAAGGAGTGTGCTCCCTCCTATCTAAAGGCAGTGTATTTATGGGATATAGGACTTCAGAGGGAATGACAGGTGTCTGGCATAATGTTTTCAAACTGCCAACCCCCACACTCTGAGGGCCCAGCATTCTCCCATGCACCATCTCCCCTGAGCAACACACCTTGCCGTGCTCATTCCTCTCTATGCAGATATCTCACATTTCCATCTCAAAAGCCTACATGCACAGTTTCAGCCTATTCATCTCTAGCCTCTTTGCCTCACAGTCACTCTACACAAATAGTCCATTTTTTTCTCTGCAAATGAGCCGTTAGACACCCACAGCTCTCCCAGCTGACGAAGTCATCACACAACTCCGCAAGAGGCAGAGGTCCAGAGTTCTCTGAGATGGCTCTTTGTCAGCCATGTAACATGTGCCCAGCTGCAGTGAAACCTGGCAGCAAGAAAACACAGCTAACTGAAGATGACTGATGAGCTAAACATGTGAAATGCCTTCCAAGATGTTAGTAATTACCTGCCTGACACTGGAAATACTCTGTGAGAGAAGACACACAGTGAGGAGTAGTCTCTCAATGGTCAAAGCTGGAGCTCTTCAATGTAACTGATCAAAGCCTTTGCAGTTAATCAGTTTTGCTGAATTGACTCTTGCAAATGTGCATTCACCTCAGTAACCCTGGGGAGTTGCTGATGGGTTGGAAAATATATTCAATGGCTGGCAAATTGAAGATTCAGGGCTAAGGCACTTCATAACTGGCATCTTAACAACCCAAATAGCATGTCAGACAAATCCAAGGGGATTTCCCCATTCATCTTCAATTCTTTCCTGGGGAAAGTCAGAAGATCACCTCCGGACTTGACAAAAATTTCCACTTCCCCTCTGTCCCTCCCTCCCAAACCGCTCTTCAGAAGTGCTGATAACATTCTGTCTGTTAACTCTGTTTCACTGTCCACTAATGTTCCCTGACTGGCTGAGTACTTTCAACATTTGCTGTTTTTTTTTGCAGATTTCTGCATTTCTTTGCTTTTGCCCGATAAGGATATCATTTACTTTGAAGCTCTCTGCACCCATCCAGAAATAAAAACTCTAATATCGAGAAGTTTGGTTTCTATCTTTAGCAAACTTTACCTCAGACGTATTTGCATAAAACTTTAAGCGGTGCTTTCCACTGAGCCAACACTTAGCTCTTTCTTATTTCTCAGATCTGGAAACAGGATATGGAATTGTTCTCCTGATAGGAGCACCCGATCCTTTCAAATCCAGCTACACACTCTTTGACCATGTTTAAGTCAATGCAGTTAAGATTTAACCCATCTCCTCTGTTTTTGCACAAAACAATTACTAACATTCCATGTTCAAGACTTGTAGCAACATCCTTCATAAATCAATATTGACCCAACTCCCATGAGTTGAACGCAGGCATAGAAACGACCTCAAAATATTATTTGATCCAAGTTTATTTTACATGACACAACAACGTTCACCAACAAGTCCACTGCACATATTCTCATTTTTAGAATATGCCTGATGTTGCTCCTGGTAAGCTCACCTGCACCATTCATTGAGCCAGTGTTGATCGCCTGACTTGATGGTGATGGTAGAATGGGAATTTTGCCAGACCACAAGGTTACAGATTGAGTTGCAGTACATTTCTGCTGCTGCTGATGCCCCACAGTGCATCATGAATGCCCTGTTTGAATTGCTAGATCTTTTTTGAAGTCTATCTTATTTAACAGAGTTAAAGTGTCATACAAGACAATGGAGGGCATTTTCAATGCGAGAATGGAACCTAGTCTTCACAAGTACTGGCTCTTATTGATACTGTCATGCAAAGATATATCTGTGGCAGGCAGATTGGTGATGATAAGGTCAAGTTCAATTTTCCCTCTTTTTGGTTCCCTCACCACTTGTTGCAGACCCACTCAAGCAGTTATATCCATTAATATTCAACCAGCCCAGTCAGTAGGGGTGTTGCCAAACCACTCTTGGAGATGGACACTGAAGTCCCCATCCAGAGTACATCCTGTGCCCTTGCCACCCTCAGTGCTTCCTCCAAGTAGTGTTCAACATGGAAGAGCTTTGACTCATAAGCCAAAGGTGAGTGGTCACGGTACATGGTAACCAGCAGGAGATAACCTTGCCCATTATCAACCTGATACCAGGAAAACTAGGGACATGGAGTCCAGAGCCAATGTTGAGAAACTCGCCGTCCCTGACTGTATACCACTTTGCTGGCACTTCTGCTGCATCCATCTTGCTGTTGAGACAAGACCTACCCAGGGATGGTCATTGTGTTCTCTTAGACATTGTGGCCTGGGATAGACTATGTGTGTGTCTATGAAAGGCTGTTGCTTGTCTAATCCAGAACACAGCTCTCCCAATTTTGGCATGAGCCACTCAAAGTTAACAAGGAGTTAGCCGTTGTGGTTTTCGATGCCTGGGTCAATGACAAGTGGTCAAACCATGAGCCTTTCTTTTCAGAGCTTTGATACAGCTGGGTGGCATACTAGGCCATTTCAGGGGGCAAACTAACATCAACCACATTCCTGGAGGCACATGTAGGAATAACAGGCATTAGTGAACCTTTTTTGTAAATGGCAATGTTTTCATAGTCATCATTAAATGATCAGTGAACTGTTGGTAGCTGCAACTAAGGAAGCCGCAAACGTTATAAGAGGTGTTATATTGATGATGCAATATTTTCTTATCTAAACAGCCAACTGTGTGAAACAAGTGGAATATTCCTATGAGAATGGCAATGCTCAGAGTTACTTTAAAATCCATTTGAAGGCAAATTAAATTCCCATTTCTCCCTGACAAATCTGCACATAAGAAACTGCTGCATGCATCATGAGGAGTTCCTGAGTACACATGACAGTAAGCCATTTTGAGTGCTACTGCTCTGTTTATGCCATGTGGGCAAAGTTAAGATCTACTCCAATGGGTGAGTCTTCACAAAGTTATGCTGCCCCTTTTGTAGAATCACTTGCAGAGTCATACAGCATGGAAACAGGCCCTTCGGTCCAACCAGACCACACTGACCAATTTTGCCAAGCTAAACTAGTCCCACCTGCCGAGGTTTGGCCTCTATCCCCCCAAACCTTTCCTGCTAATGTACTTACCTAAATGTTGTAACAGTACCCACGGTGTGTTGGATGGCAGTTGTAGGAAGGGAGAAAAACTGAAGATACAGTCAGGTAGATTCGGTTACCTCCAGGAAAGGTAGGAGAGAGAAGCAGGTCATGCAGGAGTCTCCTGTGGCTGTCCCCATGTCAAACAAACAAGTATTATTCCTGAGATAGTAGGAACTGCTGATGCTGGAGTCTGAGATAACAAGGTATAGAGCTGGATGAACACAGCAGGCCGAGCAGCATCAGAGGAGCAAGAAAGCTGATGTTTTGGGTCTGGACCCTTCTTCAGAAAATGTATAAGTCTTGCCCTTGTTTGTTTTACCAAAATATAATATCTCACATTTATCCAAATTAAGCTCCATCTGCCACTCATTAGCCCATTGACCCAATTGATCAAGGTCTCTTTGTAATCTTAGACAGCCTTCTTCACTGTCCACTATACCACCAATTTTGGTGTCATCCATAAATTTACTAACCATGTTTTCTATTTTCTTCCCAAAATAATTTACATACATGGCAAACAAAAGTGGACCCAGTGCGAATCCCTGCGGAACACTGCTGGCCACAAGCCTCCAGTCTGATAAACAACACACCACCATCACTCTCTGTCTCCTACCGTCAATCCAGTTTTGTATTGAATTGGCATGCTCACCCTGAATCCCATGTAATGTAACTTTATTAATTAGTCGACTACGTGGAACCATGTCAAAGGCTTTACTAAAGTCCATGTAAACCATATCTACCTCTCTGTCTTCATTGATCTTTTTGGTTGCTTCCTCAAAAAACTCAATCAAGTTTGTGAGACACGATTGCCCTCACGCAAAACTAAACTGACTGTCCCTAACTAGTCCTTGCCTCTCCAAATGCATGTAAATCCTATCTTTCAGAATCCCCTTCAACAACTTACCCACCACCAATGCCAGGCTCACAGGTCTCTCGTTCCCAGGCTTCTCCTTTCAGCCTTTCTTAAATAAAGGCACAAAATTAGGCACGTTTCAGTCCTCCAGCATCTCACTTGTGGTTGTAGATGGTACAAATATTTCTGCTAGAGGCCCTGCTATTTCCTCCCTAATTTCCCACAGCGTCTTGGGATACACTTAATCGGTTTCTAGAGCATATATAGAGCTTTATATTTTCTAAGAACTCCAGCACCTCCTCTTCTGTAACATAACCGGTTTTCAAAACATCAATATTTATGTCCCCAAGATCTCTAGCCTCCATTTCTTTCTCCACAGTAAAAACTGATATGAACTATTCGTTTAGTATTAATATTCGTTTAATATTCCCATCACCTGAGATTCAATGCATCGATGACCTCATTGATCTTTGAGCGGACCGATTCTCTCTTTAGTTGCTCTTTTGCTCTTAGTGTACTTGTAGAATCTGTTTGGATTATCCTTAACATTATATGCCAAGACTATTTCATATCCCCTCTTTGCCCTCCTGATTTCCCTCTTAAGAGAGCCCCTACAGACTTTCTACTCTTCAAGAGATTCATTTGATTCCAGTTGTCCATATCTAACATATGATTCTTTCTTATCCTTGACTAGAACCTCAATATCTTTATTCATCCATTGTTCCCTACTTTTACCAGCCTTACCTTTCACTCTAACTGGAATATAATGTCTCTGAACTCACATTATCATATCTTTGATAGCCTCCCAATTGTTATTTATTCCTTTACCAGTGAACAGAATACTTCAATCAACTTTTGAAAGTTCTTGTCTCATACCATTAAAATTTGCCTTACTCCAATTAAGAACATTAACTTTTACCCTTTAAAATTAATGATGAAGACAACGCCAGGGTTAATATTTCCTTTAATTTGGTGCTCATCTTTATTTTTGATGGTGTTTCTGGAAAGCACATTGGCATTATGTTACTGTTCATAATCATCATATCATATTGGCATCAAGGCAGTGGCAGTAAGAAGAACCAGACAGAGGAGAATTATTGAGTGCATCTCCAATCTTACATGCAAGCATATAGACATTGAAACCCTTTCAGTGAATCTGAAATGAGAAAAGTTAAACCAGAAGGAGGTGGAGGTGCTTGAGTGTGAGGGCGTATTCCTCAGGAAATGTGTTAACAGCCACTTAAATATAGCAGAAAGATTTCCCATGATTTACATTTCTAATGGCATTATAATAGGTTCTGCTGAAATTGGTAGATTTTATTCTTACAAAGTTAAATTTTAACTACTTTGTTTTCAAAGTCATTTAGAAACGAGAAAAAACCTTACCCTATTACCATCAGGATAAAAAGATACTCACTGCTGTTTCTAAAAACTCATTATTTCTGAGATACTCATACAGTTAAAAAGTAAAAACAGCTTCAGCAAAAATGAATCTGTTTTTTGTGAAAATAGATTTGCATGTTCCTCCCTATAAAATGGTATTATAAACCATTAGCGTGTTAATGACTTGTGATCAGCTGCCACATTTTATTACACGCTCACTGATAATAGGCTAATCTTGAATTACACATCAGGAGGAAAATCCCTTCTGTGCCATATCATTAGATGATATCATTCCATGGGCCACAAGGCAAAACATTTCTATAATGTAGAAATATTTTCTCTGAATGGAAAACTGAACACTAACTTTCCATTCTCAAGTCAGCTATTCTTGTAACGAAACTAGTGGGCCTGTCAAAAAAGTTTAGAGCTAAATGTTTTTCGCTAAAAGAAAAAACCTGCAGCACAAACATACCTGAAAACAATAAAAAATGTGTGTGTGTGCGTGCGCCTCTGTTTGAGTGTGCACCTGTGTGTGTTGTCTGTGTGTGTGTGCGTGTGTGTGCGTGTGTGTGTGTGTGCGTGTGTGTGCGTGCACCTGTGTGTTTGTGCCTGCGTGTGCGTTTGTGATATCTTCACATGAATTATATACATAGGGGTTTTAGCAAGAGCAGTCTGGAGAGAATTTGTCATAGTGAAAAATCATTTCTGCAATGCACCTATATTCTGAGATATTTAGAGGCCTTTATAAGGAATGACAGCAACATTTATTGAGCAAATTGTGGCTTATTATTTCCCATTAATTTTATGATAATTTCTGTTTATGAATGATTATTTACTTAAAATTGTTATTGACGTCACAGCTTGAAACCTGATCCATTTAAGGACTGGATTTGCTTAGAAATTTCCAAATGCATTTTTTAAAATTCTGGCGCACTGAGCCAATGTATACAAGTGTAAAATGATCCATGGAGGTTTTCAGCAATGACATGTTATCTGAATTTTTAATTTGAAGTTTGTTTGGTAATGCACAGTAATAACAGGCCCATTTTAGGAAAACAAAGGTGATTGTAATTAGAAATAACAAGGTGCAGAGCTGGATGAACACATCAGGCCAAGCTGTGTTCATCCAGCTCTGCACCTTGTTGTCTCAGATTCTCCAGCATCTGCAGTTCCTACTATCTCTGTAATTAGAAATAGATACCTTAACTGAATTTTCTCCTTCCTAATGGAAATACACTAGGTTAAATTGTGATGGTTATTCCAAATGTTCTGTTCTCTTTTAACTAGCATTTGTGTCAAAATGCAGAATACTTCAAAGGGTTTTTTTTTGAGATATGAATATTTCCATTCAATAAGCAGAAATTGAATATTCTGAAGCATTTTTACCTATTTTAGTTCTTGGGTTCAACCCTATTTACAGGTTAATTTAGGTTCTGTATTGCTATAATTACCACTTAAATTACATGCAGCTAATTTAAATTACAGCATGGATATTTTTAAAGAGCTGTCTCTGGCTATAATTATGAAACACGCTAGTGTTTGAAACCTCTTATATCGATTAACCTTTAAGGCTTAATGGAGGAGTACACTCAGCAAGCCAGAGTCAAACACCAGACTGATCAAGTTTAATGCAGACCAGTTAGATTAACACAAATGGTGCATAAAATATTGACTCCTATAATTTGAAATAAAATTAGTGAACATTTCAAACACATAAGCCAATGAAAGCCAGAAGAAATTTGTTAAAGGCAAGTTGTATTTTAATATTATTTTATTATAATAAAGGGAGCTTATCTGTGGACAGATAAAGACGATGCAATAGATTGGAGCATATGAATTTTCTTTTCAAAATTTGAAGTAGCACAAGCAAAGCAGAGGTAAATGAAAATTATTTGGATTCCACAGTTGATAGTAACATTGTCGAGAAATTCAGTCCAGGCTCCAATTTATTCTCGGTGTAAATAGATAATTTGGAATTGGTGCTGGTGAGTACAATTTCAAAATTTGCTGATAAATTGGGGATTTCACAAACAGTGAGAAGGAGAGTAAAAAAAGTCTTTGCCAGGCAGGTAGATTAAAATAACTCATTCATTGTTCAAAAAGGAAGTGAAAGATGTCATCTCAATGTGTCTTTTTTCTGTACTCACTCAACATTCACAACATGTTAGCAGTGGTTCTCTGAATATTCCAGGAGCAATCCTCTTCCACTGCCCCTTTGCTTTTGCTAATGTTATGTAAATTGCAATTGGCATCTTGATGAGTAGAATGCTTTTCAATACATTTGCACTGTCAGTTGATTGCTCTGTACAATATTCTTAATTTTTGATGTAGATTTGATCTTTCACAGCAATTCTGCAAAATCACAAAAATATTACTAAACTATCACTGCATCATTCCTGTGGTTACTGTTATTGTACAGTTATATGCCTTCCATTATTGTGTGAACTTGACCACATTAACCAGCTTTTTTTGCAGAAACAACAGGAATTCCACCTACACTTAAACTCACAGTAACTTTAAATACATTATAGGAGCCACAGAAGCTGTATAGTTTTGAAATTATGTGCACATTCACTGATATTATTTTTCCATTATTCATTCATAGAATGTGCACCTTCCTGCCAATGGCCAGCATTTGTTTCCCATCCCTAATTGCCCTTCAACTGAGTGGCTTGTTGGGCCGTTACCAAGAGGAGGTTAGGGTCAACCACACTGCTGTGCTTTGGGAGCCACATAGGCCAGCCCAGACAGATTTCCTTCTCTGAAACATATTAGTGAACCACATCTACCTCATCAGCACCTCATTTTCTACCTCAGCTTCAGTGTGAGCAGTCTGGTCTCATGTTATAAGTGAGTCAGCTTGATGGCCTCCTACCAAGGATGTTCTATTAATTACGTCCTTAGAGTTTTATAGACTCTCAAAAGAAGTTTCCGATAATCAGATTGTAGGGTCTTCTGTTTGCAATGTCACCTCAGCTTCCAGTGACTCAGCTTCTCTGGTTGTGTGTCTAGTCATACACAACATGGCTACACAGTCAGAGAAAATGTCAGACATCAAATGTCAGCTTCTTGGCTTCACCTTTCAGGTCAACCCCACCCTTTCTGTCCAGAGGAAGGCTTCAACATTTCCTGCTCACCCTTTGGTGCTCACCTATCTCTCCCACCTCTATCCTTTCCAATTGGTTGAAGAGGACTGGGAGAAGATTCCTTCTGTAGCAGTGCTTTGTGGATCAGCTCATTGTCATCAGCCAGTGTGGCCATCTGCCTGGACCCAGTCCATCTCTGTTCCTCAAGGTCCATTATTATGGGAAAGGAATGGAGTCTTTGAGCTCCTGAAGGTGAATTATTTCACCGAGATTTTTGTAAGTGGCTTCTCTCCTAGGTGTCCATGTCCACTGACCAAAACAATGGTGGTCTGGTAGCCCAGTGATTAGCACTGCAGCCTCACATTGGCCTGGACCCAGGTTCAATTCCACCCTTGGGTGACTGTCTGTGTATGTTTCCTCTAGGCGCTCCAGTTTCCTCCTGCAGTTCAAAGATGTATAGGTTAGGTGGATTGGCCATGGGAATTACAGGGATAGGGTGGGTCTGAGTGGGATGTTCTTTAGAGGGTCAGTGTGGATTTGATGGGTGAAATGGCCAGCTTCCAAAGTGTTGTGTTTTCATTACTGTTTCAGACAAGACTCCCTAAACTGTTAAACTCCCAGTGAGGAGGAATTAACATACTCCCCTTATTTACTTGCACACCTCCTCGGAACAATGTAAATTTAAGAAGGATCTCTTCCCTTGTGAATACCTTTCTACCAAATGAACTTATGTGTTAAAAGGAGTCAATTTAACCAGGCTTTCTTCAATTAACAAAAGGAATAAGTTTATTGATTATTAAACTTAGAAGGATTAGTAACATAACACACATATACACAATAAGAAGTAAAAGGTGAGTCCAAAAGATAAAAATTTAAAAAGCAAGTGATATATATGGATCAGTTTCTGAATTGTTCACGAAGAACAGATAGTTGAATACTGCAGCTGTTTTAGTGAATTACATGCATATAACCCCAACAGTGTGGAAACAAGCCAATTGGCACAACAAGCCCACACCGATCCTCCGAAGAGCATCCCACCCACAACAATCCCTCTATCCCTGTAACCCTACATTTCCCATGGCTAACACACCTAACCTACACATCCCTGAACACTATGGGTCATTTAGCACGGCCAATCCACCTAAGGTGCACATCTTTGGACTGTGGGAGGAAACCGGAACACCCAGATGAAATCCATGTGCAAACTCCACACAGACAGTCACCTGAGTCTGGTGCTGTGAGGCAGCAGTACTAACCACTGAAATACCTTACTTGAAGCATTGATGTTGATAGGTGAACAGTTGGCTTCACAATCCTTAATTTTGCAAACAGGAAATGATGAATGCAAGTGCAGTTACAATGTTTAAAAGACATTTAAATAAGTACATGAGTAAGAAATGTTTGGGGGGATATAGGCCAAGCACAGGCATGTGGAATTAGTTTAGCTTGGGCTTATATTCGGTATGGACAGGTCGGACCGAAGGATCTGTTTCTGTGCTGTATGAGTCTGCCTTTTAGGCTTTGATTGAATTCCAGCATTCAGCATGAGAGACAGTCCTATTCCATTTTAAACTTGTTAGCAGTAGTCCATGAAGTTTGAGCAGGTCTCTTCCTGCTATACAACTAGAGAAGAGTTCTTCCACTGTGAACTTTACAGCACTTTAACAGTCAAACCCAGCATGGTACATATCGAAGCATTTACACCCAGTAGTCCACCTTAGTAGAATTGAAACTTTTAAAAGGACTTTTAACCCCTGTCTGTTTGGCATCAAGTGTAAAACAGACATTTCTGCAAGAGATAACAAGGTGTAGACCTGGATGAACACAGCAGGCCAAGCAGCATCAGAGGAGCAGGAAAGCTGACGTTTCGGGTCTGGATCCTTCTTCAGAAATGATTACTTTCTCCCAAGAGAGGAGAGATAGTCAGCATCTTCATGACCTCTTCTTGTTAAATCTGTCCCTTTGCCAGACAGTCACAGAAGTTAAATCCACAGTTTTACCTCAACACTCCTCCTTTTAAAAACAACACATTTTGGAATTGAAGGTTAAAAAGCCTCAATAATTACTTTGTGGTTCTGATCAATTATCATAACGATATACTAAATGTTTCCTGTAGTTACCCCATGATTAATAAACCTTTGGTGATAGGCTCTTCAATAATACAATGAAGGGAATTTATTATTTAAGGTGATGAAAACTTAGTTTGTACTTTATAGTAAGAATAAGGTTTCATGTAAACCAACGTATATTTACTTGCAAAAGTTAAACAGAAAATGCTGGAAATATACTTAAAACAAGTAAATGTACAATAAAGAGAGAAGATGCAATTAGATTTTCACTGCACAATCTGAGCCAAACTGAGGCAGGCAGTCAGAGAAAATGACAGCGATACTATGGCTGTTTCCAACATGACAGCTTTTCCTGAGAGTGGAGAGTGAGTCCCTCCAAACCCAGCAGCACTCCTAAACATGCTAATTCAAGTTGTTAAGGGCCTGTAAAAGGCCTGTCTCAGCAACATTGGGGAGGTGATGGTCTAGTGCTGTTATTGCTAGACTGTTACTCTGGAGACCCAGAGGATGTTCTGGGGACCTGGGCTCAAATCCCACCACGGCAGATGGTGGAATTTGAATTCAGTAAATATCTGGAATTAAGAGTCTAATGATGACCATGAATCCATTGTTGAATGTCAGTAAAACCCATTAATGTCCTTTAGGGAAGGAAACTGCCATCCTTACCTGCTTTGGCCTACATGTTTCTCTAGACCCAATGTGGTTGACTCTTAACTGGGCCAATAAATGCTGCTTGGCCAGCGATGCCCTCATCCCGTGAATGAATTTTAAAAAATTCCTACTGGAAGCTGCAACTATCGGAATCAAAGTACCTGCAGGCAGGAGTGAACTTGGTTGGGACACATCAGGAAGTGAGAGAAGTTTAAAAAGTTAAGTATTAAGGCTTTTCATGAATTAAAGTTGCATTAATCCATCACAGATTAGGGGAGGAGCCAGCACTTTGCCAGGTCAGGTAGCATCACTTTCCTGAGAACAGTGGGCATAGTTCCTGAGACACTTGAGCGCAGGCTTGGAAGACAAGGCGTTCAGTACATGGACCAGCAGGGTGATGCTCTGCAATACCTTCCTACGTGGGTCTCAAGTGTTATGGAGATCTGTGTTGTATAACAACATCTTATGAGCTATTACTCATGATGGAGGCTGCTACCAGCATCCTTTTGAAGTGTAGGAAATTACACGTGGGAGAGGAAAACTACTTCCTGGTCTAACTAAAAGAGGATCTTAGACTGCACGGTAACAACTAGTTCAGGTTACATTAATATGATAGACAGTATTATAGAAACATTGAGGAGGAACAGCTGTTAAGTCTCACTCCTTTGAGATCCTAAGTTAGAATCATAGAATCCCCACAGTGTGGAAGCAGGCCATTCAGCTCATCAAGTCTATGCCGACCATCCAAAGAGCATCCCACCCAGACCCAACCTCCCTACCCTATCGCTGTAGTCCACATTTCCCATGGCTAATCCACCTGGCTTGCACATCCCTGGAGTCTATGGACAATTTATCATGGCCAATCCACCTAACCTGCACATTTTTGGGTTGTGGGAGGAAACCCACGCTGACACAGGGAGAATGTGCAAACTCCACACAGACAGTCACCCAAGTGTGAAATTGAATTTGGGTCCCTGGCGCTGTGAGGCAATAGTGCTAACCACTAAACCACTGCACCGCCCATGAAAATTCTATGTTCTATGAAAATTCCATATCATATCATCAAAGTGGACTGTGCTTAAAGCACTGTTCAATATTAACACTTTCAGGCCTGAAATAACTCCACAGAGGCCAATATTCTGTCACCAAGTTACCCTCTATTTACACATGCATAGCTTCCTCAGAGCCAGCTCTCAGAGGGAACAGAACCTCCGACACTCCTGTTCATATCTGTCAGCCAGGGCTCCCTGATTGGACCAGATTAGCAGCTCTAATCAGGGAACTCATCTTCTATGAGGTTCACCTGGCTGACCTCATTACAATCATGACCCAGATACAATTGTCTGCTGCACTTTCTAAAACTTGTCCTCCAGAGACTTGTGGATCTTAAGGATGGCGAATGAGACCCTGGAGAGGCATGGCTCATCGAGGAAGAAACAGGAACAGGAAGTAAAAGTGTGAGAAATGGAGGCAGTAGAAAATGATGCTGAACAGTGAAGTATTGTTGCTGTTGATGAGATGGTCTCTTCTTGCCACTCTCGAGGAAGAAGACCTCCCTGCTCTCTCACTCTCATAGATATCACTTGTCGAGTTCCTTTACGACATCTCATTTGGCACAAACTGTCCTTCAGGCCAACCAGCGGTCTCACTGACAGTTACCTTGGATATCTGAAACCTGACTCCATACCTGCCCACACTAGCTTTATTTGGACAAGAAACCAGTCTCCATTTCAATTGGAGGTCACCCCATGAGTATTCAAACTTCAAACAGCTTCCACCAGAAACAAACGTCAAGCACAAAAACAGGTGGGCTCCTATTTACCATCTCGGTGGCAAACACTCTTTCCAAGCTGTTGATATTTGGATTTCTAACCTTTAATCAGAACTGGAGATTGAAAGAAAAAGAGCAAATCACTATAGTTGGATAAAAATGGGGGAAAAAAGGCAGAGGATGAGAACAGGGAAGAATTTTACTAGAACTACTTATGTTGGCAATTGCGATGGCATTTTAGAGACAGGGCATCAACTTATGAGATTTCAGAGGTTCACTTTCAGATTTCCTATTCAAGAAGAGGTGAAAATTTGTTAAATCATTGACTGAAGATTCTTTTTAGGAAAACAATGCAGATTTGAATGCCTTGATTTTTGAACCTGCTGACACAGCCTCAGCCATTTGTCTTCAGTATGACAGGTGAGAAAGTTTTTTGGAGCATTGTGGAGCTGAACATGGATCACACCATCTGAAGGTTTTTCCAGCATGTTTTGCAGAGACAGGCCAAAGAGGTGGTAACTAAGAGCCAGGCCTGTTTTCATGCTTGTGGTTTGCTTCTTGTGGAAGCTTCCCAATAGCTAAACCTTTAGTCCTTTCTTTCCAAGGATAGAATGATGTGAGACAACAAGGTGCAGGGCTGGATGAACACAGCAGGCCAAGCAGCATCATAGGAGCAGATAGCCT
>NC_063344.1:24734276-24758883 GCF_021869965.1 Rhincodon typus
CTATCTGCTCCTATGATGCTGCTTGGCCTGCTGTGTTCATCCAGCCCTGCACCTTGTTGTCTCGGATTCTCCAGCATCTGCAGTTCCTACTATCGAGAATGATGTGAAACTGGTTTTGAAAAGACATTTGCTATGCAGTATTAAGCTTTAGTAACTAAATATGATAGAGCTCTAAACTCACTCAAATTTAATTATACAAATCTAATATGACTGATATCTGAAAGTACTTTCTCCTCACATAACCCCTTAAAACATATTGAGATATTTATGCTCACATACCATTATTTCAGGAACTCAACAATTGCCACATTTGCACCCAAATATTTGTCAGTGCAAGCAGATCACCTGTGATACTGTAAACTAAAGCTGAATGTGACGTAAGGAAACATATTGTAAAGAGGCTCACATGACTTTGGTGCAGAGGAGATAGAATCATTACAGCACAGAAAGCAGCAAATTTATCCCATCACCTCCATACTAGCTCACCATACAGCAATGTCACCAATTCCCCCACTTTATTGCCACAGCCCTGCAAATGTATTTCCCTCAAACACCCAACTAATTTCCTTTTGAAATCATTCATGTCTCTATTTCAACTATAATTGTAGGCAGCAAGTTCCAGGTCATTAGCACATACTGAGGAAAAAACATCTTCCTTTAATGCCCCTGCATCTTCTGCCAAAAACTTTAAATCTGTGCAACCAGTCCTTCTACTGTCAGCTATTGAAACAGTTTTATTTTATCTACTTTATCTAAACTTGTCATAATCTTGAACACCTCTACAACATCTCCTCTGTGATCTCTTTTCCTCCTAGGAGAAACACTCCAGCTTCACCCATCTCACTTGCAGTTAAAATCTCACCCATTAAAACAATTCTGGTAGATCTCTGATATCTCTTCCCAAGGGCCTGTAAAACTTTCCTAGACTGTGGTGACCAGAACTGGATGCAATACACTAGTTGTACCCTAACCACAGCTGTATAAAGGTTGAAGATGACATTCCTGTTTTTGTACCCACAGCACCTATTATTGAAGCCTCAGGATCCTGTATGACTTGTTAATTACTGTCTCACTATGTCCTACCACTTTCAAATATCTATGTACATGAACTCCAAGTCTCTCAGTCCCTGGACATTTTTTGAACAATGCCATTAAGTCTATACTGTGTCTGTCCAACATTTCTGCTAAAATGCATCACCTCATAGTTCTGTGTAATAAATTCACTTGCCAGTTGTATGGCAATTTTGCTAACACATCAATGTCCTGCTGTAGTCAATTGATGTCACCTTTATTACCAGCCATTCCTCCAAGTATAATATCATCAGCAAATTTTGAAAATTTGCTCCGCTTTACAGAGTTAATATTTCAAGCCCAACAACACTCCTTGGGAACTGAAGCAGAGTGGAAATATGATAGTTTTCATATTATTGAACACGAGGGAAGGGTTAAGCGGAACAGAAGGGAAGGTCAGGGAAAGGTTAAAGGGTGAGGAAATTAGAGATGAAAGTTACTATGGATCAAAAGTCAAAGGAATGGCAATGATAGTAGTGAAGACAGACATAACTACAACTCATGCAGATACCCATTTTTTATTTGTAGGAGGTAAGATGAACAAAAAGAGAAATTGTAGGTGAGAGATCAAGTGCAGCCAGATGGAAGAGAGTAGTCATGGATGGGGGCTGTTCAAGCCTCTTTGCAGGGAAGAAATGAACAGACCTCAGATGTTTTGCAGCACTTTCTGTTTGCATTTCAGATCTTCAGCATCTGCAGTACTTTTCTTTTATTTGCCACAATTCAGTTTCTCAGTTGTTAAGCCAATTTTGTTATCTGTACAAACATCGATCCGCCCTATTCCATGAGTCCTAATTTTGTTAAGCAACCTTTTGTGAGGTACTTTGTCAAATGTATTCCTAGGATTCATATTGACAACATCTGTCATTTTCTCTTCATGAAACATCTATCTTACATAATCAAAAATACCATTTCAATTGGTTAAGCATGATATGCCTTTTAGAAATCTTGGCTTAAAGTTGCATTTATTTTGTTCAAACCTATTTGTTGGAGAAAGAGTTAAAGTAAAACTACTTCAGACCACCCAGCTTCTCACTTTGACATAGCATCACTCCAGAGATTTTTTTCTATTCATTCTTGGGACATGGACACTAATGGCTAGACCAGGTATTTATTGCCCATCCCTAATTGCCCTGAGGGTAGTTGCGAGCCAATAATATTGCTGCGGGTCTGGATTCACATGTAGGCCAGACCAGGTAAGGATGGCAAATCTCCTTCCTTGAATGACATTAGTGAACTCGGTAGATCTGGATCTAAACAGTTAATATACATGAGTCAAAATCCCATCAGATTTTCCTCAAGTGTGGGGATTCCCCAAATCAAACGAACTATTTCATTATTTCTGATTGTTTTCTCCTCTTCTTGCTATTGTGTATAACCATTTCAATTTTATTTATAGGCTCTGCACAAATATAAATATATTCATGTATTTCTAGAAATGAGGCTTAATCAAGAAGTGTCAATTAAATGTTTTTCTATGTCCATTAGATGCTATAAATTAAAGCCTCCTTTGATTGGAAGACTCAGAGTGGGGCCTACCTTACATCACTCAAATACTTTGCTTTTCCGTGCTAGTGCTGTGACTTTTTTTGCCCCCAAATGATAAGGAAAGTTGAAGCTGGATTTCCAAATTTACACCCATGTCTTTTGAGAGGAAATTCCAGTTTGATGCTGATGCTAATGGTGGCAGCATGCTATCATTTGTAATGCATGCATTGTTTAAACATTAAGAACAGAGCAACCTTGAAATCATTCAAGTTAGGAAAGGAAATCTGCTGTCCCCACTTGATCTGTGACTCCAGACCCATGGCAATGTGGTTGACTCTTAACTGCTTTCTGAGCATTGGGAATGGGCGATAAATACTGACCTTGCCAGTGATGCTCACATCCTATGGATAGATAAAAGAAAAAGTAATACAAATGAAACTTATCATTTAGGAAATACATTTTTTCTCAATGGGATATATTCACTGCTTTACTCCTTATAAACCTCGCTGCTGAACAACTTCTCTTCCTCAGTGATTTCAAATAAATATGCTGTCTCTCATTCAAACTCATTACCTTCTTATTGTGTCTAGCTCTCTCCTTCCATTGTTAATTCCTCAACCTACATTCATGCCCATCCATGTGGCTTTGCTATCTACGTGGTCCTGCAACTCTCATTGTATCAAACATAGATAAGGCCAAGTATGATCACTTCTTTGTGTTATTCTTGTGCCCACATCTCTGTTTCATGTTTCAACTCTGTCATTTTCTTTATCCATTCCTAGAAAAATAAAACTATCAATGAATCCACCTACAAAGTGCATTTTTAAAACACAACTATCCAGCTTTTGGCCATCCACTTGCCACAAAATTTCCACAGCTATTGATTTATTCAGATAGATTCCCCATCTCCACTTGCTCTGTGCCCAATAAAACCAATACTGGCTCTCACCCTGGCTGTTGCTCCAATGTGACCATAGTATTAGATCCTTTAACTCCAAGCAATGCAGACTTGAAGGGATTTGGTGGAAAACTGGCTTTGCTATTCACTGTCACATCTGGCTAGACATATTAAAACATGATATGGTCCTGCTCTCATCTGCTAAAACCACTTGCTATTCTAGGATCACCTTGGAATGCAAAGATAAACCCCGCCATCTTCTCTCCATTGCAAACTATTTTCTTAAACCCTTATCCAAATCTCCAATAAGTGCAAGAAACTAATGGACTTCTCTGTCGCCAAGATTGAGGCATCCAATCAGCTGTCTCCCTCATGTTCATCCTTTCTACCAGCCCACCTAGCTAACCTCCCCTGCCCAGGCCCTGAATTTGTAGTTTCTCTAATTTCTTGCTTATTTACCTTCATTCCCCCTCTCTTAGCTCATGTTGTTCAAAGGCCTCACCTCTCTATTCTATTTTCAGTGAACTTCTGACCTTCGAACTTCCCCTCCCAATTGCCACATTAGCCAATATTGTTAACGGTTCTACTTCTTCAGATGTTGTTCCTCTCTCCTTCAAATCTGCTGTCCTCACCCACTTTCCAAAAATGTATCCCTTTACTCCATAATCCTTGCAACTACCATCCCATTGCCAATCCTCCCTTCCTTTCTAACGTCCTGAAGATGCTATTGTCTCCCAAATTGGAATCTATCTTTCCTGTATTTCCATGCTTGCATCCCTCCACTCAATCTTCCACCCTGCCACAGTATCAAAACATCTTTTGCCAAAGTGAAAAATAATATGCTAAATGGCTTTGATAATAAGTTTTCTTTCTGTGTCCTGTTCAACCTGCCAATGATGTTTGACATGGTTGACCTCATCATCTTTTTCCAACATTTCACCATCATGATCCAGATGAGTGGAACTGCTCTTTCCTTGTTCAATTCTTTTCTATTTTTCTATTCACTCATGGGACATGGGTATCTCTGTTTTTTTTTAATATTCATTCACTGGATGAGGGTGTAGCTGGCTAGGACAGCATTTGTTGCCCATCACTGACTTCCCAAAGGGCAGTTTGCTTTATGTCTGGATACACATGTAGACCAGACCAGGTAAGGATGGCAGTGTCCAATGGTTATGGACCAGACCAAACTCCCTCAAAATATTTTAGAAGGTAGTCTAGTCCCTAACTTTTTTCTTATTTTAAGGGTAATTGTAAGACAGTTGTACTCCAGATGCAATTCAACTGGTCAAACTAGTCGATTTTGTTTTTACACTGCAGTTAAAATACAGATTATATAAATAATAAAAGAAAAGAATTAATAAACTTTATCAAAATGCTTAATAAAATAATATAAATGTATTAACTACTACTAATTAACTGTTCCAATATAGTAACATCCCATAAACACATCCTTGGCCAAGGCAAAGTCAGTAAAGTAGATTGTCTCACATGCAATTCTAGCAGCAGGAAGAGAACCCTAGCTTTTAGCTGTAACAGAGAAAGGAATAGAAGCTTCCACATCCAGATTCTCATCCAGCAACTGCAGAAAGCTAAAACTAAGGATCCTGGTTCGTGGGAGGTGTTCAGCCTGCTTTTATTGTTCCAACTTTAAAAAATGCCTAAGGCCTCACAAGCTCCTTACTCTATTGGCTTTGAGCAGACTGCTCGGCATCTCTGCCTCAAATTTTCTTCATTAAAAAACAGAATGAAATAGACCTCTTAGAGCCATAGTATTGTCATACTTCACTGTAGGACATTAATGAACCAGTTGGGATTTTCCAACAATCGACAATGGATTCATGGCCATTATTAGGACTCTCAATTCAAATTTTATTGAATTTAAATTCCACCATCTGGCATGGCAGGATTCAAACTCAGGATCCCCAGAACATTATTTCAGTATCTGAATTAATTGTCCAGTGAAAATACTACTAGAGCATTACCTTCCCATTGACCTTGAGAAAGTAGTGGTGTGCTGCAGGTCACATGCTGTAGGTAAGCCCACTGTGTTGTTAGAGAGTTAATTCCAGGGATTTAACCCAGTGACAGTAAAGGAACAGCGATAAATTTCTGAGCCAAGATGGTGAGTGTCTTGGAGGGGAACTTGCTGGTGGTAGCGTTCCTACTTATCTGCCGCCCTTTTCTTTCTAGATGGAAGTGGTCGTGAGCTTGGAAGGTGCTATCTTAGAATCTTTGATGAATGTCTGCAGTGCATCTTGTAGATAGTACACACTGCTGCTACTGAGCGTCGGTGGTGGAGGGAGTGAATGCTTGTAGATGTCTACCATCAAGCAAGCTCCTTTGTCCTGGATGGTGTCAAACTTCTTGAGTGTTGTTGAAGCTGCACCCATCCAGACAAGTGAGGAATATTCCATCACACTCCTGACTTGCGCCTTGTAGATGGTGGACAGGGTTTGGAGAGTCTGGAGGTGAGTCACAGTATTCCTAGCCTCTGACCTGCCCTTGTAGCCTGTGTGTTTATATGGTGAGTCCAGTTGAATTTCTGGCCATGGGAAGACACAGGATGTTGATAGTGGGAGATGTAGTGATGGTAAAATCATTGAATGTCAAGGGGTGATAATTAGTTTGTCTCTTATTAGAGATGGTCGTTACCTGGCATTTGTGTGGCACAAATGTTACTTGCCACCTTACAGTCCAAGCCTGGATATTGTCCAGGTCTTCTTGTGTTTAGTCATGGACTGCTTCAGTATCTGAGGAGTCACGAATGGTGCTGAACATTGTGCAATCATCGGCGAACATCCCCACTTCTGACCTTATGATGGAGGGGAGGCCATTGATGAAGCAGCTGGAGATGGCTGGGCCCAGGACACTACCCTGAGGAACTCCTGCAGGGATGTGCTGGAGCTGAGATGACTGGCTTCCAACAACTACAACCATCTTCCTATGTGCCAAGTATGACTCCAGCCAGCAGAAAATTTGTCCCCTGATTCCAGCTGACTCCACAATTACTAGAGCTCCTTGCTGCTATACTCAGTCAAATGCAATGGCAAGGGCTGTCCCTCTCACTTCACCTCATCTACTTCATCTAATAACTGACTCCTGAAATGCTTAGGAACTCATTTATTTCTACAGTTAGAAATGGACAAAACATTCTGGTGTTGCCAGCTGCTCACATTTCAACAACACATAAGGTGCAAAGCAATATACTGGGAAACAGAGTGACAGTGTAATGCACATTCATTTCACAGCTGAGTTTGAATCCTAACTCCTCTCACCTCTCCTTTCACACTAGCTTCAAAGATCAGGAGCAAAGAAGTTTGAGGTTATCCAAGGTTGGTTCAAAATGGATTTGATATAAACCTGTGTTTTATTTGGTGCAGACTGGCAGATTTGTGCTCTCACTCAACAATGACACAAGACTGCCTGATATGAACAGAATAACTCACCATGGCGATAAGATTTTAAATCATACAAAACATATCCATTTACTCAGGGTTAAATTCAGACCCATTATTAACTATGTCTGTAGATGCTGCTTCACCTTCTGAATATTTCCGCTATTTTCTGCCCCTATCTCAAATTCACAGCGTCCACAATAGTTTACTTTTGTACAGGAATGTTCTTCTCATTTCATGTACTGGCGAGTCAGAGGAATGAGAGTTTTATTCCATATTTAGCTGATCCACACCTAATTTCAAAGGGCATTGTGCAGAGACTTGGAAGCTTGACAAAGTCAGTAAAATGTTCAGAAAAAGTTACATGCCAACTGAAGATCATTAGCTAGCGCAATATTAACAACTCTTTTGTTCATAACTAAATAAGAAGACTGGTTACAAAATAATAAAATGAAATGTTAAGATTAAATTTTACCCCACTGCCTCCCACAAGAGCTTTCAATCCCACATGCTAGTACTGTACAGAACATGTGAATAATTTTCCTACCTAACAGTTACTGTTATAAGTACTGTGAACAAACTTTGCAGTGGGTGTTATTCTGTGAACCCGCTATTTCAATTGTATTTATTTTCCTGTAGACCCATGTTGTTTTGCTTTAATAGCTATGACAACTCACCACAGAATTTTGGTTCAACACTGTTTGCAGTATAGCCTTAAAATAAACAGCACATAATTGTCATGCTAATCATCCAGAATATTGATGCTTAATCTCACATGACAGCACAATCGGTAAGAGTAATTTGCTCAGAAGATTCTTTCTGTGGGCGAAATTATTCCTATGAATAAATATAAGCTGTAAATGTTTCCATCTCTGTTCCTGCCCTTGGTTTTCATTTCTGTTTTGACCCCTCATCGTTACTGAAAATGCACGGAATGAATTCTGCTTTCACCTTTAAAAGAATAGAAAAGCACATGCTGTAAATGTATTAAGAGTCTTGCAACAGCATTACCTTTCAGCTTTACGCAGAGAAACAATGTAAGTTCACTTCACAGAATAATGCATAAAGCGAGTAAAGAGGTTACATTTATCCTCTGCACACTTCATTTAAACTGAGATCAACTTCCGTGTTGGCGTTCTTTTCTCACTGATTGTATGTACACTCACCTTTTGCAATCCTCTTCCTGTTACTAAAAGACTAATATGAATTAAAATAGGTAGAATAGTGCCTAAAATAAGTGGGATTAGAGATGACCATTGCAGTGCTCAACAAATCCGACATTATATCAGGTCAGCTCTTCTTTGCATTCATTGAATAAGGTTAAAATATTTCTCTTAGAGCATGCTGACACCAGGTTAGATTTTTAATTTACTATCCAGACATACAAAGGAGAAGCTTGACCAGATTCGATATTGAGTAGGAAACCAGCAAATGTATTTCAATACCCAGGAATCAGACTGAAAATTGAACCCAATATGGGTTGCCCTGCAATAATTTGCTCTGCATGTTTGCCAGCCTGTACCATGACATATGTTACACTTCTGTGATCAGAGATTAAGATTCAGCAATTTATTGTCCTCCAAAGAGTTGAGATAACAGGAATATTTTCTAGTTGGCAACCAGTAACCAGTGGAGTGCCACAGGAATCGTGGCCACAATTATGTGCAATATATGAATGACTTAGATGAGGAAAGTACACATACTATAGCCAAGAGTTGCAGGTGACACAAAAATAAGTGAAGGCAAATGATGAGGATGTCACAAAGGACCTACCTACAGTGGGATATAGACAGGCGAAGTGAGTGGTCATCTTTGAGGCTCTGTGGAACATCAGCCACAATCTGTAACCTCATGGTCTGGCATATTCTCCACTCTACCATTACTGTCAACCTTGGAGAGCAATCCTGGTTCAATGAAGAATGCGGAACAGAATGCTAGAAGTGGCACTGTGTTTACCTAAAAACGAGGTCTCACCCTGGTGAAGCTAGAACACAGAGGTACTTGTAACACAAACAGTATAAGCAGCAAGTGATAGAGAGAGCTAATGATTCCACAAACAATGAATCAAATCAAAGCTCTGCAGTCCTCCAATAGCAAGCCTTGAATCATGTTGGACAATTAAACAACTCACTAGAGGAGGAGGCTCTACAAAAGGCTCTATCCTCAGTGATGGGAGATCCCAGCACATCAGATAAGGCTCAGGTAGTTTCAACAACTGTCAGCTGCAAGTGCCAGGTCAATAAAACCATTTCGGCCTCTTCTGGAAGTTCCCAGCATCACAGGTACCAGATCTCAATCAGTTTGATTCATTCTACACAATATCAAGAAAGGACTGAAGGCTCTCCATACTGCAAAGGCTGTGGGTCCTGACGACACTCTGGCAATAATACTGAAGACTTGTATTTGAGCACTCGCTGCACTACCAACCAAGCTTCCCTGTACAACACTGTCGTCCACCTAGCAATATGGAAAAAAAAAATCCAGGTATGTTCCGCAGACAAAAAGTAGGACAAATCCTATCTGGCTAAGTGCTGCCCTATCAGTCTAATCTCGATCATCAGTGAAATGATGGAAATGATCCTGATCAGAGCTATCAAACAGCACTTCCTTTTCAATAATGTGCTCACTGGTGCTCACTGTGGGTTCCACCAGGGCTAATGAGCTCCTGACCTCATTACAGCCTTGACTGAAACATGGACAAAAAAAAGCTGAATTCCAGATATGAGGTGAGAGTGACTGCCCTTGACATCAAAGTTGCATTTGACCAAATGTGGCAACAAGGAGCCCGAGAAAAACTGGAGTCAACAGGAATCAGGAGGGAAGTTCTCTGCTGATTGAAGTCATACCTAACGCTAAAGAAGATGGTTGTGGTTGGTAGAAGTCAGTCATCTCAGAGTTCCAGGACAACTCTGCAGGAGTTCCTCATGGTAGTGTATTATCCATCATAGGGTCAGAAGTGGGGATGTTCACCAATTATTGCACAATATTCAGCACCATCCATAACTCCTCAGATACTGAAACAGCCCATGTCCAAATGCAGCAAATTATGGGCTGACAATTGGCAAGAATCATTCATGCCATGCACGTGTCACCAATGGCTGTCTCCAGCAAAAGAGAATCTAACCCTTTGCCTTGACATTCAATGGTGATACCATTGGTGACAGCATCCTGGGAGTTACCGTTGACCACAAATTAGCATTTATGGTCTAACCATATAAATATTGTGGCTACAAGTCCAGGTCACTGGCTAGGAATCCTACAGCACTAACTCACCTCTTGACTACCCAAAGCCTGTCTACCATCTATAAGGCACACATCAACAGTATGATGGAATAATGCCAATTGCCTGAATGGGTAAATCTTCAACAACATACAGGAAGTTTGACACCATCCAGGACAAGGCAGTCCACTTGACTGGCATCAAACATTCACTTCCTCCACAATCAATGCACAATAGAAGCAGTGCACATGATCTACAAGATGCACTTCAGAAATTCACCAAGCTCCTTAGGCAGAACCTTCTAAACCCACAACCAATACCATCTAGAAGAGCAAGAACAGTAGATACATGAGAACACCATCATCTACAACTTCTCCTCCAAGCCACTCACCATTCTGACTTAAAAATATATTACCCTTCCTTCAGTATCACTGAGTCAAAATCCTGAAACTCCTTCCCCAATAGCATTGTGGGTGTACCTAGAACAAATGGATTTCAGTGGGTCAGGTAAAAAGCTTACTGCCACTTTCTGAAGGGCAAAGAGACAGGTAATAAGTGCTGGCCCAGCCTGCAACATCCATGTCCCATGATTGAATTTAATAAAAAGGGATAGCAGCAATCCTCCTCCTCGCTCCATAATAAACTGAGGGTCACTGATGGTTTACATCCACCGTCAGTCCCATTTTCTTCCTGCTATCGTTGCCTCCATCTCAGGAGACCAATGCTAGAGACAACAGACCAACTTAATTCTTTTTAAAATCACCAACATCCTCCAGATGACAGATTGGCATCTGCAGCTCAATATAATAATGAAACCTAAGACCCAGTTAAGTAGTTATGGGGTTTCCATGTTCTGGCACACCACATCAATCTGAGGCCTAACAAACAGAGTAAATAACTACAATCCAATATGTTTTGTAGTGGATATTAAGCTGTAAAAGCCTGCAGTTACACTCTAGTATAAGCATTGGTAATAAGTCTTGATTTGAGTGGAAACACCAAAATGGATCCACCTCTTATTTACCTATAATGAATTTTTAATTTTCTTTTACCTTTCATTATTCTCAAAATACAATAAAATATTATTACAAAGGGAATTCTTGCTTAAATGTATTTTAGACTGGATCCCTGCAGATACTAATATTACATTCATAGGCACCAATCCATAGAATTCCTTCTGTGAATTTGACATACATCTTAATGAGAACAGGCTGGAGCTGCCTGACACTGGGAAATGTGTATGCTGCGTGTGGACTTTAATCACATAGCCTTCTTTTTTGCTGGGATCAGAGGACTTTGAATTGATGATGAGTTGAGTTTGAAGAGCTGGCTTTATTCAAATAGATGAAGCCCTACAGCACTCAAATAACTGCTCCTGATAATTGACATAATTGCATTGAAAGAGACTGAAAACGACAGTTCTGCCAAGACAACAAATCCAAAGTAATTTTCTGACAGAACTAGGGGGAATGCTTTGATCAGGGAGTACTGTCGTGAAACTGCATTAATCTGGCTAATTTGTCATGTGAATTAACCATCTATCTGCTTGTCTAACTATATCAATTTCTAAAATATAACCCAGGCCAATACAGATCATTGACTCCGCAATTATCTATCAGAAACCATTGGACACTACATTTCTTCTCCAATACATTGGTTGTCCACATATACAGATGGTAAATGATCTAACAATTACTTGTAAACCAATCCAGTTATTGCTGTATTATAGACCATATACTTAGTTCCAATATGACAGAATCCAAGATATGGTTCCGATTTATTTTGTTTCACATCAGCAAACTGTGTTTAGATTAAATGCAATCTTTACTAGTTTTTTTTTAAAGTTAGCAAGACTGACAGCCATTTGATGTTTGGGATTAGTTGTTTGTCTTATCATCTCTACTGAGTCAAGAGAATTCTCAGCAGCAGTTCAGATGCCTGTAAGTGTACATGTTTGTGTTTTATGCATGCTCATGTGCCTGAGTACATTTGGCCAAAATTTAATATCTCTCTTCTAATGTGAGTCTGGTGTTGGGAAGGCATTTGATCAGGCAAAAAGGCAGTCTTCTTGGCAAAATTGTGGTATAAATTAAGTGTGCCAATCAGATATCTTAAATGCTCCAAAGTAACTTGCCCTAATTCTGCTAGGACCACACTGTAATATTGGAATCTTCAGAATGCCTTTTGCAGCATTTTTTCATTTAAAATTGATTTCAAAGTGGCAATCTATCCAATCTATTACTTTTGTTTCATATGTGGGCTCAAATCATAGTAATGGAACCCCATTTGTTACAGTTCAAGATGGAATATCCAACTGTAACGCACATGAATGAGAAGGGATGGGTTGACTCCCCTTTTTATTCAGCCCTACCCTCAGTTGCTGCAATAAAACTTAAAAATCTGTCTCTTCTTTGTGAATACCTTTCTTCCAGACTACATTAACTCATGTTTTAAAAGCAGTCAATTTAACCAGACTTTCTTGAATGAATTTATTAATTACCATGTGTGAAAAGAAATATTAACACAACACACAGACAAACAGATTAGAAATAAAAGGCGAGCCCAAACAAATAATAATTTAAAAAATATACACAGATTATTCTTTGAACAGTTCACAAAGAATAGATGGTTTGAACATTGCACCCAGTGCAGTGGAAGTTACCAGTAGCCATTAACGTTAGTTGGTGAACAGTCAGTGCAAGGACTTTTAATTTTGCAGATTGATTGAGATCCTGTAATTCTAATGACTTTCAACCATGATTGAATTCCAACCATCAGGTTGAGAGACAGTCATTTGTTGTCCTGTTTCGTTTTTGACTGGTTTGCAGCACTCAAGAGTTGGAGAGGGTGCAACACAAGGGTAACTAGAGGATCTTCAACTATGATCATCATAGTGCACTAACATAGACAGGTACACACAAGAGCATTCAGTCCCAGTAATGTTGAAAATAGCTTTTTAATCCCTGTCCTTGTATATTCTTAAAGGGAAAATAAAAGAGAGTCTGTGCTTTGGGATATAATCCACAGGATGGTGATTTGTTGTTGAGTAAAGGGTAATCATTCTCTCATTATCTTTCTATTTAAGTCCCTCTCTATTTAAAGTTTTGTTGGCAATTTGTGTGATATTACATTGGTTTCACACAGGAATTTGCCAGAGTTCCTAATTTAAACCTTTACTTCCTTTCGTAGCAGTCCTCTTTTTAAAACAACAAATTTTGGTATTAGAAGCAAAAATTGTCCATAAATACTCAGATGCAGTTGTCTAATATTGTCATAAAATTGCATAAGTTAATGAGTTCTTAAAGGGCTAATGTTGGACACGCATTACCTGCACACAGTATTATCGTATCAGATGATCTTGGGAGAACAGCTCTGGATCTCAAAAGGCTTAGAAATATCATCCATGTCTCCTAACAGTGACAATGTTTAACCAGGTAATGCAGCTTGTGCCTACTTGATATTTTGCAAATAAAAACTACAAGATCCTCTTGTTCAGACTGACTAATGGTTGTTTCACTACCACTATAAATAAAATAGGCCCTTTGATCCAGTCAAGGAAAGAGAAATCCTTCTACCCGAAAATACCATACCTATCACCTTCCTACCTCCATCTCAATTAAGTCCATGGCAGCAAGGACAGTCTTTCCACTCCACTTGAAGTTGAGGACCATGAGAGAGCTTTATCCTTGCTGCTAATTTCTCTCTGCTCAAAAACTACTTCCTGGTATCGCTGGATCCTAGGTCTATTGCCAGCAGCAGCCATTATGACATAGGATCCCTGCAGTGTGGAAACAGGCCCTTCGGCCCAACCAGTCCTCAGAGCATGTCACCCAAACCCATCCCCCTATAACCCACCTAATCTACACATGCCTGAACACTACAGGCAATTTAGCATGGCCAACCCACCTAGCCTGCACATCTTTAGATTGTGGGAGGAAACTGGAGCACCCAGAGGAAACCCACGCGGACACAAAGAGAATGTGCAAACTCCACACAGACAGTCACCCAAGGGTGGATTCGAACCCAGGTCCCTGGAGCTGTGAGGCAGCAGTGCTAACCACGGAGCCGCCGTGCCACCCTGGGTGCTGTTGAGTACAGTACAGCTTATGACCTCTGATTGACCAGTATTCTTGGCAGCCAGGAATCCCCATTTTTCCATCTCTGGGATCATGAAGAAGGCCTGCCATATGCTTGAGTGGTATAACATGTAGGAGGCTTTTTCTAAAATATGTGATGCTGGGACCTCACTGGGTTACCTCCACAGGGTTCCACCCCATTCTCCTTAAGCCAATACTTTTCATGCAGGTTGACACTGACTCTTGTATTCCATGTGTCTCAATTTTGTAAATCAACCCTTAGGTGACAGTTTACCAAATGGTTTCATAAAGTCCAGATAAGCAAATCCTTCATCAATCTCATTTGTTAATTTACCAAAAAAAATGGATAAGTCAAACATGATAGGTCTCTTAAAGTAACTCAAACCTTTCTGAGTGCTTGGCGATTTCTTTTTCCACCAATTAATGTTTCCAAAGCCTTATCCACTATTGCTTCTAAATGTATTGGCCTGAAGTTGCTAGGACTGTTGTTACACACTTTCTAGAATAATACATTTGTGTCCCTCCAATCCTTTGGTACCTCCCCAATATCTAGGGAAGTTTGGAAGATTACTACAAGACCTTCAGCTATCTCTACCCCATCATTCCTCTCCTGTGGCACAAGCCACACAGACCAGGTGGCTTATCCACTTGAGTGCCTCCTACCTTTCAATTTTCATTCCATCCATTACCTCTAACATTTCGATGTCTGCCAATATTTTGTCAGATGTTGTTATCGCTGGTTAATCAGGATGCCTCGATGAAAATGTAAATTAAATTATATAAGTACATCACCACTATGGAAATACGTTGATTAACGAATAAGAATAAAGAAAACACTCCTGAAACAGTAAGTCTTGATTTGCAGGTATCATGTGTTTTGTTTGAGCGATGTTGTTTATCGTATAGGAAAGTATGGGGAAAGTGTACTTGTCGAGGGTACGGTAATTGTGTGATCTGTTTCAGGAATAATTTGAATCAATTAGTATTATGATACCCCACAGTGTAATGGGTCCCCTCATAATGGGAGGGTAGCGTCATATCCGAGGCCACCCTCTGTTAATTGGGCCACATTAAAAGAAACTGAGATCTGCAAACCAAGCAGGGGAAGCTCCCACTCAGCATTTAGTTTTGTGTGGGGGTGTGATACATTCACCGAATCAAGACGTTGATTGTTACTCACGAAGGAACCTAGCGTGCAGATATCCTCAGTACTAAGAAAAAGTGCAGTATTCAATCACCTTGACACGTTAATGGCTGTTTCTCCTTGAGCTCGTGATAAACATGGCCATGTTGTTTGCTCAACAAATCTTCTTGGTGTTTTCTGTGACTCTGGGTGAGTACAAGTTTCTCTTTACTTTGATGTCTTTTGATGTTGAAAACTGACTTTAAATTAAAAGGAAGCAGATTTTTCCAGCACTTTTATGAACTCAAATTGATCTAGAATGTTTAGTACTATGAAATCCAGTTAAAGATATCCGTTCATGGCCTCCTATGTGTTCAAGCCTCTGATATATCTTTTATTATTTATATTTCATTGCAAAATATTCTGGAAATTACTGTCAGGAGTGCCATTGCAGACACGTATGGTGCATTTTTGTTAAATATCTTCCTTCGCTCTTTTCAGTAGTGTTAATTCATAAATTATATAATTTATTTATAATAAATATGTTCTCTTAAAATGGCATGGAAGGGAATTTGATAATGTTACTTTAAAAATTTGTGCAACACCATCGCTCACCGTAATTTCCAAAACATAGACTCTTACAATATTTATCCTGGGCATTTTTACAGTCGCTTGCTGTAAACCCAAGGATTTGTTGGTGTTCAGTTGTCTACTGCTTACTACCATCCACCAATATGATAGATAATAGGGGTCCCACTAAAGTAGGGAGCAGTAAGTTGTCAAATAGGGCCATTAGGCTGAACATTAATAAAATAATAAAGATGCAAATCTGGGTACATTGTCCAAGGTATTCTGCGTTCATAATCTATAAACGTGACTCATTTGATGTGTAATAGTGATAAAGTCAACGGTATTGACTACAATGGGTATGAGTGACCAGTTTTTAACACCATACTTTGCATTATATCAGGTATTCAACTCAATTTAGATATGTATTTATGTTTGGCAGACTGGAAAACCATTTATACTGCGAACATTTCTGAAAGCACTAAAGAGAAATCATAGCTGACAGTTCTCTTTGTAGCTTTTTCCTTTGATCCAGGGATGGTCCGATCACACTCCTCTGTAATAACGTTCCTTTGACATACTTCAGTTGTTGTGCAGCAACTGATAACCATTACATACAGCTTGGAACCTGGAAAAAGATGAAATCATTGTTAATGCTAGAGCATTTCATATTTGTCTGTAAGAATACAGAATTCTACTTTTTTCTCGCTCAAAGATATTAAAATTTAAATTTCAGCTTTCTCCAAATTGTCCTCATGTGGTGATCATGGGAGTCAGGGTAAAGCTTTGCATTGGAATGTAAACCAGGGGCAGGAAGGCAGAACTGGAATTGAGAGAGGACAAGGACGTTTAGCCCAAAATTCTAAATATAAACCGAAAGGACTGCGGATGCTGTAAATCAGGAACAAAAACACAAGTTTCTGGAAATGCTCAGCAGGTCTGGCAGCATCTGTGAAGAAAACTCGGAGTTAACGTTTTGGATCTGGTGCCACTTCCTCAGAACTGAACAAACCAAAATTCCACTTTTAATGATAAATGGAAGAACGACTCTCATACAATTGTGACTTCAAATTATTTTAGCTTTAAGGACGGGATTTCACTGCAAAGCTATCCATAATGTCAAAAAGAAGCTTGCAATCTATGTTGTCGTAAAAGTGGAATTTCAATTCTTATGTTTGCGGCTTGTTGAATTTTAGAGAGAACTCATCACATTTACCAAGTTGTGTGTTTTCAACTTTGAGATCAGGCTACATAACATACTTTGGGACGCATTCAAATTTTAGCTACCGATTTAAGTGTTAAATGTTTTAATAGCTAAGTGTATTTACATGCTTCATACTTCTGAATTGTTTCTGGATATGTTCGAAACGCACCCAAAAACAAAACTTGGCACCAACTCTATTGCCTTCATAACAGTTCCACTTCAGAAATAACCCATTAGTTTTACTTTCACATCTTGCTGATGTGACAAGCTGCAATATAATTTCAAATTCTTATCAAATCCAAGTGATTTTGGACAGCTCAGTGAGGACCTTACTCTGAAGTTAAAATGTCATAGGAGACATTAAAAAAAACTGTTTTACAGCAACATTAAAGTTCCAGTGTAAACATACCAAAGGTTGCTTCCATAAATGTTGTACAATTCAGCTGTATCCTTCTGCAACATTAAAAGCAGAATACTGTGTGTTATTGTAGGAGAATTAACAACAGGCTGAGCTTAGAATGCCTCTGGAAAACTAAGAAACAAATCTCTATTCTTCAATTCACAATAAATGCTCATTGCTATCTACACCTCCATTTGACCTCAATCTTCTCTTGAAAATTGTTTTCCACTTCTGGAACAGGATATTTTTTGAGGTTTGTTGTCAGTTTTATGAATGGCAACAAAGCAAAATTGGGCTACTTTATTAATGAATGCTTCCAATTTGGTCATAGCCAAAGATGATTAAGGTGTTTTCAAGCCTTTCAATTCAGGTCAGCAATATCCTTCGTAGACAGATCTTTGGGTTTTCCAAAAATGACTTGACCATAAGACCGTAAGATACAGAAGTAGGCCATTCAGCCCATCAATTCTGCTCTGCCATTCAATGAGATTATGGTTGATCTGATAACTTTCAGCTCCACTTTCCCTCCTTTTCTCCATAATCCTTGATTTCTTTCCTGATTAAAAATACGACTGTCTCAGCCTTGAATATATGTAACAGCCCAGCCTCAACAGTCCTCTGCAGTAAAGAACTCCACAGATTCACTAACTTCTGAGAGAAGAAATTCCTCCTCAACAGTGTCAAAACCAGGCAATCCTTAACCTGAGATTCCACTGTCTGGTACCACAAGGGGAAATAACCTCTCCTTATCTAACCTAATTATTTGTGAGTTTCGATAGGGTCACTTCTCATTGTTCTAAACGTCAATAAGCTCAGACCCAATCCATTCAACCTCCTCTCATAAGAAAATTTCTCTAGTAAACAGGATCAATCTTATAGACACGATCTGGTGACCCCCTCCAGTAACAGTACATTTTCCCTGAGATAAGGGGAACTGTTCATAGTACTCTAAGCGTGGTCTAAGTAGCTTTAGCAAGACTTCCCTGTTTTTGTACTACTTTCCCTTTGAAATGAAGGTGAACATTCCATTTGCCTTCCCTATTACCTGCTGAACTTGGATGCTAGCTTTTTATGATCCATGCACAAGGACTCCAAAATCCCTCTATTCTGCACTTTTCTACAGTGTTTTTCCTTTTAAATAATATTCAGTCCCTCTATTTCTCCTGCCAAAGCGCATAACCTCACATTTTCCAACATTATATTCCAACTGCCACGTTTTTGTCCACTCTCCTAAACTGTCTATATTTCTCTGCAGACTCCTTGTGTTATCCTTACCACTTACCCTTCCATTTATTTTTGTTTCATTCATAAACCTGGTCATAGTACACTCACTTTCCTATTCCAAGTTATTAATATATATATAGTAAATACTTATGGCCCTAGCACTGATCCTTGGGGCATACTAATAGATATTGGTTTCCATCCTGAAAATGTCCCCATTATTCCAATTCTTTTGCTTCTAATATTTAGCCAACCTTCTATCTGTGTTAATATACTACTTTAAGCATCATCAACACAAGGATTGAGAATACTGTAAATAACACCATCATTTGTCTACACAAATATAAAGGCATTGCTGACCTACATTTGTTCAAAATTGTCTATACAACTTGTCACAAAAATGTTATTAAATCATTCATTAGGTAATGTACAAAAGCAACTTTAATTGTAACTAAAAAACATCATACATGACATGTAACTTCAATAATTATTTTTCTGAGTTTTTTGTTAGCTATTAACCTATGACATACTTTCCAGTATGGATGAAAAACAAAGAATGCATAAAAACAAATAAACACTGAATAAAGTATAAAAATAAATAAATACTGAAGAAAAGTACTAAAGAATAACAAATAGTTGACTGAGATAACAAGGTGTAGAGCTGGATGAACACAATGGCCAAGCAGCATCAGAGGAGCAGGAAAGTGACGTTTCGGGCCTAGACCCTTGGGCCCGAAATGTCAGCCGATTTTCTGAAGAAGGGTCTAGGCCCGAAACGTCAGCCTTCCTGCTCCTCTGATGCTGCTTGGCCTGCTGTGTTCATCCAGCTCTACACCTTTGTTATCTCAGATTCTCCAGCATCTGCAGTTCCTACAATCTCTGAAACAAATAGTTGACTGGTCAGCTTAAATAGCAGTTTAATGCTGCATTTCTGTTAACAATCACCAAACACAAATGGAATTCTGAGTGCTGTACATAATAGGTATATGTTGTGTTCTTCTCTGTCACATTCTGTAAAATTGATCAAATTAATGATAAAACACACGTGCTTTCAAATGATTTTCTTTTCCCCTCTACTTCCATCTTTCTCATCATTTTTTTTCAGCACTTATTCCAAAATGGGCACGTCAAAATTATCTAATGAAGTGGTAACCATTAAGCAAATCATAATTCCACATGAGAGTCTACAGTGAAAAAGCTGTGACTCTGTTATTAGCTGTTGTTTCATTCAAGTGTACATTGATAACTATACAATGAATATCTTGACATGAAATGAAACAAAAAAACTCTGGTGAAGTTCAGATGAAGAGTTATTGGACTCAAAACGTTAACTTTGCTTTCTTCCCATAGATGCTGCCAGACCTGCTGAATTTCTCCAGCAATTTTTGTTTTTTTGGACATTTAGACATGGTGGTCAAAGACAGTCCAATGAAACCCTTGTGACTATTTGGCATTCCAGGACTTCTTTGTGGTGTCTATCATATTGCTGGATAGTTTATTTAGCGGTGTGTATACAATGAATGATTTCCTGGAAAATTCTAAAGGTGATTCATTAACTTTGTAAAAGGTGTGTGACATTTCTGTTGTACAGTATCTTTGAAAATATATCAGTTATATCAGTAATTTTCTGAAAATAAAAATAATCAATTGTTCTTTATTTTTCCCTGCTTATTATTCATCACTCTCCAGCAGATATTCAACACGTAGACTGTTTATTGTCAAAACAGTGGAAGTAATTTCCACTTTGTAGAAATTTCAGCATTGCCTTGCCATGTGATAATGTTCCTAGCTTGATAATATTTTCACGATAACAATTTTCACTGTTAAAAGAGCACAATATCACTTACACAATCCAATAATAAATGGTTAAAGTCTGATGGTTATTTATGGGTAGGTATGTTGCTTATTGTTTGAATTGATTATTCAAATTAGTTTCAAATGTCTCAGGACTCAATACAAAGGTTTGCTTTTTTTTGGAATATATTTAAAGGTGTATGCAATCAATTCTGTAAATAAATGGAAAGTTGAGATAAATGAATCAAGATCTGAATCAAACAATGTGGAAAACAAGTGTCCATGAGCTTTTATAAGGGATATAAATGTTATTTTAAAAATTGGACAATATTTTTTATATGAATAGAAAATAATAGGAACTGTGACTATGGAACCCTATCAGATGTCACTGATTGTAAAGTTTTTATGAGTATGATTTCAGCTAATTGTGTACTGTAATTAATAAAGCTGAGACTAGCTTGGCCTCAGTGTACTGTACATTGGACTATACTAACTGAATCATGAGAAACCACTGATCTACCCCATTCTAACATGTTAAGATCTCTGTGATTTTTATTTTCAGGTGAATCACTAATTCTATCACAGTATCCTACGACTATTGAGAAGAAATGTGGTCAGTCAGCTCAGATCTACTGTGAACTTCTACTTTCTAATGGAAATTCTACTGAAGACATGAGACTAGTATGGTATAAATACACATATCATAGAGCAAAGATTGGCGAAATCAATTTAAGGACAAGTATCTCTACAGCCATTGACCACATCCATTTACAATGGGACCTTGGCACCTACACAGCATCAATGTTAATAAGAGATCTGGTGAAAAATAACTCTGGAGAATATGGTTGTGAACTGTTCTCATTTTTTGGCCCTGAGATTGTAACGAAAGCCAATGCAACACACCTCATTGTTACAGGTATGTCTCTAACCTTTCTCAATGTCTAAGTAAATAATTTAATGTATTCTCAAAGATTAAACTGCTGAATATTATCATTCGCCCATATTTACGTATGTTTAGAACTGTGTCATAAGGATTTAAAAATCACAAGTGTGAGATATTTTAAATTTTTCAGTAGAGTTGATATCCATATTCCACATTGTGGCTAAGATGTCAAATTCTGTAAGAAAATTCTGCTGCCTTCTTAACTCAACACTCATTAATATTTTCCTCAATTCAGCGTTATTCATTGGACACATTTGGTTTGATATTTATGTCATTGTCTGAAAACATTAATCCGTCAGAAAAGAGGGAAATTGATGGCCAAGTGGGATTATTGCTAGACTATTAATCCAGAAATCCTGGTACTGTTCTGAGCACTTGAGTTTGAATCCTGCTATGACAGATGGTGGAATTTGAATTCAATTAAAATATGATTTGAATTATGAGTCTAACGATGACCTTGACTCCATTGTTAATTGTTAGGAAAAACCCATCTGGTTCACTAATGTCCTTTAGGGAAGGAAACTGCCATCCTTTCTTGGTCTGGTCTACATGTAACTCCAGACCCAAAGTAAAGTGGTTGAGTCGTAATAATTAGGATCAGGCAATAAATGCTGGCCTAGCTAGTGATGCCCGTGTACAATGAATGAAAAAAAACTTAAAACAACCCATCAGGAATAGATATTGTAGCTTTTAGCATAACAAAGTCAATAGGTACATTTCAGACACCCTCCTTATATGAAATGTTTTATTACTTGACCAGAATATACTTGACTCAAATTTTCACTGTGCATTAAAAACTCTTTATATGAACCAGTTACATTCCAAAATGCAGAAAAGCTATCATAACATAATCTTTCAGAAGTTCCACTACAAATCAAAAACTTCAAATAATAATTTAGGAAATATATACCATAGCATTAGCAGAATTTATATTAAGCCCAAGAATAAACCCATCATTTTGTTTAGCATTGTACAATGATAAAAAAGTATTATTTCTATTAACAGTAACTTTCAGTGAAATGAGTGTACTGTTTAATGAAAAGGTTATACTGAAGTCTTTCTCCTCATCGTCATTGGACAGATACTTTCAAAGATTGGGTTTATGCGTGTTTGTGCATGGCTTCTAGAATACCTTAAAAATTGTTGGTTTAAAACTAATCTATACTGTGAAGCCAGATATATTCTTGTATGCACAAAGGAAAGGTAAACCAGGCTCAGGAACTGTAAAGGTTGCTGCAGCTGCACAACATACCAATACACATGGTTAAGAAAGGTCATGTTAAGTCCAAGCAGTTTTGATGTGTATATTTTTTTCCCTTTTCCACCTCTGTTACAGTGCCAAACTTTGCTTTTCATTTCTTCCTTTATCATTTCATGATTCTCTATATCGCAACATTTCCCTTTTAATTTTCAACCTTTGGTGTTTATTTCAGCAATAAATTAATGTTCTTTGAGATTATCTGACTTTATCAAAACCTTTTCCATTGCATTCAATATGATGCCACCCGTTCTGGATTTGGATCAAAATCTATTTTCAGCTTTAATATAGGCAGGTACCTCCTTTGCTACTAACTGTGGAACCTGCTGAGAGATTTTTCAAGCTTGTGCTTTATCTGAGTGTCTTTGAAAATTCTTATGTAAATTGCACAGGTTGGAATCAGGGAACAGAAATCTTAACTTCCATTGACATGGAAAAGTTACTTTAACTTACCTGAAGCACCCATATGTATGAACATGTTGTGTTTTACAATTTAATATTTGCACTAAAAAATGTAAAAATTATGTTCTAAGCTTTGAACAAATGAATAAGAACAAATGAGTCATTTTTAAAATATACTTTAAAAGTACCCAAATTCACCCACCCCATGCAGTTTGAAAGTTATTTTTTAAGCCACGTTACAAGGTTGATAAACTGAAGTATAATAGAAACTATTGCAAATTGTTTATTTCCTTGAAACTGATGTTCAGAAAATTACTATTATTTCTAATAGCATAAAGAGAGATTTTTATTTGCTTGCCAGTATTGGTGCTAGGTAGATCCAGCACTAATGCAACTCAAAAGATCTGTCAGGTAGACCAGAAATGGGTAACGATTTGCTGAGTTAGGACAATTTCTATTCATTCATGGAATGTGCAAGCCATTGGCAGGGCCAGCTTTTATTGTCCATCCCAAGTTGCCCTTGAGAAAATGATGTTGAGTTGACTTCTTAAAGTGCTGCAATCCCTGTGCTGTAGGTAGACCTACAATGCCATTGAGGAGGGAGTTCCAGGATTTTGACCCAGCAACTCTGAAGGAACAGCAATATATTTCCAAGTTAACATGGTAGGTAGCTTGGAGGAGATCTTGCAGGTGTGGTGTTCCCATATATCTGCCACTCGGGTCTATCCAGTTTGTAGTGGTGGTGGGTTTGGAAGCTGCTGACTATGGAGATTTGGTGAATTTCTGCTGTCCATCTTGAAGATTGTACACACTGCTGCTACTGGGTGCCAGTTGTGGAGGGAGTAAATGTTTTTGGATTTGGCAGTCGTCCCCAAGGTTGCTTTGACCTGGATCATGTCAAGCTTCTTGAGTGTTGTTGGAGGTGAACCCATCCAGGCAACTGGGGAGTATTCCATCACACTCCTGACTTATAGATGGTTGATAGGCTTTAGGGAGTCAGGAGGTGAGTTACTCACTGCAGGATTCTTAACCTCTAACCTAATCTTGTAACTACAGTATTTATATGGCTAGTTCAGTTCAGATTCTGGTCAATACTAATCCCCAAGATGTTGATTGTGGGTAATTCAACAATAGGAAAGCCATTAAATGTCAAGGGGAGATGGTTAGATTCTGTAACAACAAGGTGCAGAGCTGGATGAACACAGCAGGCCAAGCAGCATCATAGGAGCAGAAAGGCTGACGTCTCGGGCCTAGACCCTTCATCAGAAATGGGGGAGGGGAAGGGGGTTCTGAAATAAACAGGGAGAGAGGGGGAGGCGGATAGAAAATGGATAGAGGAGAAGATAGGTGGAGAGGAAACAGACAGGTTGAAGAGGTGGGGATGGAGCCAGTAAAGGTGAGAGTGGGTGGGGAGTTAGGAAGGGGATAGGTCAGTCCAGGGAGGATGGACAGGTCAAGGGGGCAGGATGAGGTTATTAGGTAGGAGAAGGGGGTGCGGCTTGAGGTGGGAGGAGGGGATAGGT
>NC_063344.1:24798883-24802992 GCF_021869965.1 Rhincodon typus
GAGGAAGGGTCACCGGACCCGAAACGTTAACTCTGTTTTCTCCTTCACAGATGCTGCCAGACCTACTGAGCTTTTCCAGCAACTTTGTTTTTGTTCCTGATTTATAGCATCCGCAGCTCTTTTGGTTTTTATTTAGTATCTTCTCAGTTGATGTCACAGTGAAGGAGTCTGGGAAAGATGTCCTCACAGTCAGTGTCACGGTGAAGCAATCTGGGAAGAGTGTCCTTGCAGTCAGTGTCATGGTGAAGCAATCTGGGAAGGGCATTCTGCTTGTAGGGAAGAAATAAAGAATGACATCCAGCAAAATTGGACTGGTCTTACCCCACTTCTGGAGTAGAGGCTCCAAGGGAGAGAGCTAATTGGTAAGTAGTGGGTAAGGTCAGGTAAATATTTACAACTTTTATTGCTTATTGTTTGTAAGGTCTGTGATTTATAGTTTCTAAGGGCTATATTTTGTAGTAACAAGAAACTGGAAAGAAAGGCTCTAAAGAAATTGATCCTCATTGATAGTAAGTATCTTGTGAAAGGTTTCCTTTAAAAGGGATAAGTCATAGCAGGAGAGCTGAAAGCCATGGTGTGCTCCTCCTGCTCTGTGTGTGAAGCCAAGCACGTTTCTGGTGCATGGAACCAGCATGCGTGCAGTAACTGTCTCCAGCTGCAGTTTCAGGAAACTTGGGTTTCAGAGCTGGAGCAGTGGCTGCAAACTCTGTGGAGCACTCAAGAAACTGAGAGTATCATGGATTGCATGTATTGAGCGTTGGTCATACCGCAGGATACAACCACACAGGCAGAAAAGGAATGGGTGACCCCCAAGCAGAGTAAGAGGGCTAAGCTGGCAGTGCGAGAATCCACTATGGCCGTTCTGTTAAAAAAATATATATTGCTTTAGTTACTGTTAAGGGGAATGTCTTCTCAAGGGAAAATACAACAGCCAAATTCACAGCACTGTGATTTGTTCTGCTGCATAAGGGAGGAGCAAAAAGCATGGAAATGCAATCATCATGGGGGATTCAATCGTAAGGAGAATGGATCGGAATTTGTGTGACAGCAAACGAGACTCCAGGATGGTATTTTGCCTCCCTGGTCCAAGGGTTAAGGATGCCTCAGAGTGGCTATAGGACATCCTGGAGGGTGAGGGTGAACAGCCAGTGGTCATAGTACACATTGGTACCAATAACATAGGTTAAAAAAAGACTAAGGTCCTAAAATAGAATATAGGGATTTAGGAAGCAAGCTAAAAATTAGGACATCTAAAGGTGGTGATCTCAGGATTATTACCAGTGCCACGTGCCAGTCAGTGTAGAAATAGCAGGATATTTCAGACCAACAGATGGCCAAAGAGATGGTGTGAAGGGGAATGTTTCAGATTTCTGGGGGATCAGGACCGATTCTGGGGGAAGTGAGATCAGTACACACTGTTCGGGTTAAACCTGAGCAGGACCAGGACTGATACCCCAGGGGGAGTATTTGCTCGAGTGGTTGGGGATGGTTTAAAACTAACCTGGCAGGGGTTAGGAACCTATGCAAGGGGTGAGAAGAAGGGGAATGAGGGTAAAGAATAAATGACAGAAAGTGGAATCACAGAAGCGATAGGTAGAAAAACCAAAGGCTAGAATCAAACATTGCCACAATAAAAAATAGTGGGAATAGGACAAGGTGCATTAAAATATAAGCCTTAAGGCACTGTGACTGAATGCACAGAACATTCATTAAAAAAGTGGATGGATTAATCATGCAAACATGTGTAAATGGATATGATGTGCTTAGGATTACGAAAACATGGCAGCAGAGTGACCAGGGATGGGAATTGAACATCCAGGGGTATTCAGTATTTAGGAAGGACAGACAAAAAGGAAAGGGCAGTTTCTGGTCAAGTATCATCACTGTGAATTGACCTCATCTGTTTTTTATGATTTTGCTTGAATGATAAATATTGATAAACCATCATACTCTTCTTCAAATTAATGCCATCAGCTCCTGTACATCCACCTGAGAGGGCAATGTGTTCTCTGGATAACATCTCATCTGAAAAATGGTTCCTCTGACAGTGCAGTACTCCCTTAGTACCCGCTTAGATATTTCTGTTTAGGTCCCGTAGGGAAACTTAAACTCACAACCACCTGTTTCAGAGCTGAGCGTAGTACCAACTGAGTGAAGCTGACATGGGTATGGCCAATATCTCAAAGGAAAATCATTGACATGGACAGTGGATCGAAATATTGGGCCCATGATTTTACAAGCCAAAGCTGTTGCAGTTCAACACAAATTGGCTGCTCCCATTCTCATTGAGAAGCCAATATCTGATGATGGCCGTAAGGTCAGCTCAATTGGCTGGACAGTTGTTTTGTAATGCAGAGTAATGCCAACAGTGTAGATTCAATTCCTGTACCTACTGAGGTCACCACAAAGGGTCAACCATCTCAACAACACCTCACACATGGTGACCTTCAGGTTAATCTCACCAACAGTTGTCTCTTTTTAATAAGAAACAGCCTATTTTGCTCTGGGACAATGGTGACTTTCTGGATGTGTGGTCTACAGAAGAAACCTTTTACTGCCGTAGATATTGCCAGTTCTTACTATGAGTAATGTACTTCCTATATTTTCTTTCTTAGAGTGTTTAATTTGTATGCAAAATACTCTGAAAACTTTAAAAATTACTGTCAATTATGTTCAAGAAACTGGGCTGCTGCCTTTAAAATGACAGTTCAGCCTTCACACCAGAAGCAAACTAAGTGGGTGGAATAATAAAGTAAGAAACGAACAATATATTGCTCACATACTCAGCTCCCAGATAACATCACTGTATGATTCATCAACCTGTTTGTAATACTTCTTAAGCCTATCTGCAGCAAACACTAAACATAGCCATAGGCTCAGCAGCCAGGTACTGAAATTCATCGCATGTTTCTGACTCAAGCCTCCAAGTTCATCTGAACTAAATTGTATCAAGGAGGCACAGACTCAATCTCAGCATGCTTAAAGGGATCATTGGAGTCTTAAAATGAAAAACAACACACAGTAGGACCCTGGAGAGATTTTAAGGTTCTGCATGGAAGTAATTGCTTTCAGGGGAAATGGTACTATGTCCTATAAAATTATGGACTAATGACCTCTTGTTAACCAGAATTAATAAGTTGTAAACTTTAAGGTGCCCCAACCTTAAGTTCACCTGGACCATCTCTAATACCTCTCTCTCTTTCCTGGACCCCTCTGTCTCCATCTCCGGCAACCACCTGGAAACCGACATCCAATCCATCCGATTCCCACAGCTACCTAGAATACACCTCCTCCCACCCACCTTCCTGCAAAAATGCCATCTCCTATTCCCAACTCCTTTGCCTCCGCCGCATCTGCTCCCAGGATGAGGCATTCCACTCCCGTACATCTCAGATGTCCTCGTTTTTCAAGGACCGCAACTTCGCCCCCCCACCATCTCAGTGGTCGAGAACGCCCTCGACCGTGTCTCCCGCATTTCCCGCAACTCATCCCTCACACCCCCTCCCCGCAATAACAACCAAAACAGAATCCCCCTCGTCCTCACATACCACCACACCAACCTTCGGATCCAACGCATCATCCTCTGGCACTTCCACCATCTGCAATCCGACCCCACCACCAAAGACATTTTTCCCTCCCCACCATTATCTGCTTTCCAGAGGGACCACTCTCTCCAGGACTCCCTTGTCCGCTCCACACTCCCCTCCAGCCCCACCACACCCAGCACTTTTCCCTGCAACTGCAGGAAGTGCTACACCTGCCCCTACACCTCCCCCCTCACCCCCATCCCAGGCCCCAAGAAGACTTTCCACATCAAGCAGATGTTCACCTGCACATCTGCTAATGTGGTATACTGCATCCGCTGTTCCCGTTGTGGCCTCCTCTACATCAGGGAAACCAAGTGGAGGCTTGGGGACCGCTTTGCAGAACACCTACACTCGGTTCGCACTAAACAACTGCACCTCCCAGTTGCAAACCATTTCAACTCCCCCTCCCATTCCTCAGATGACATGTCCATCCTGGGCCTCCTGCAGTGCCACAACGATGCTACCTGAAGGTTGCTTTTTTTTTTTCTCATATTCCGCTTGGGAACCCTGCAGCCCAATGGT
>NC_063344.1:24803492-24818302 GCF_021869965.1 Rhincodon typus
GCTAAGCGGATGAGGGTGTCAGTGGAGGGGGACTGGTCGGGCCTGCGGGACAAGAAGAAGCGGAGGGCCTTAAGGCCATCTGCATGGGGAATGCAGGTGTAGAGGGACTGGACGTCCATGGTAAAGATGAGGTGTTGGGGACCGGGGAATTGGAAGTTCTGGAGGAGGTGGAGGGCGTGGGTGGTGTCACGGACATAGGTAGGGAGTTCCTGGACCAAGGGGGAGAAAATGGAGTCGAGATAGTTGGAGATCAGTTCGGTGGGGCAGGAGCAGGTGGAGACAATGGGTCGACCGGGGCATTCAGGTTTGTGGATTTTGGGAAGGAGATAGAAGCGGGCAGTGCGAGGTTGGGGAACGATGAGGTTGGAGGCCGTGGGTGGGAGGTCACCGGAGGTGATGAGGTTGTGGATGGTTTGCGAGATGATGGTTTGGTGCTCAGGGGTGGGGTCATGATCAAGGGGGCGGTAGGAGGACGTGTCGGAGAGTTGGCGTCCGGCCTCGGCGATGTAGAGGTCAGTGCGCCATACTACAACTGCACCTCCCTTGTCCGCGGGTTTTATGGTGAGGTTGGGATTGGAGCGGAGGGCTGCACGTTCTGCGGGGGAGAGGTTGGAGTGGGTGAGAGGGGTGGAGAGGTTGAGGATGGTTTGTGTGTGAAATGAACTTCCTGAGGAAGTGCTGGAGGTGGGTACCAGTACAACATGTAAGAGACATTTAGATAGGTACATGAATGGGAAAAGTTTGGAGAGATATGGGCCAGGAGCAGTCAGGTGGGACGAGTTTAATTTGGGATTATATTCGGCACGAAGTGGTTGGACTGAAGGGTCTGTTTCTGTGCTGTATGACTTTATGACTGTACATGTGGTGGTAGTAGAAGAAAATGGCAGAAGAACGCCTGCAGAAATGTGTTGCCTTCCCCATAGAGACTGTCATGACAATGGAAAAGAACCCCAATATCTTTATAGACATTTTTACATTTAATTTCAAAATGAGTTGTCTTGAAAAGGGGAACTGGTAGGAATGGTGGCCTGAATGAAAGGAACTTCTCCCTTTATCTGCTATACGCAGTATATGCTCTACTACAAAGTCTAACAAATATGGTGCTTTTTGGCCCAGTACTTCACAAGAACTGCAGGAAATGCTGACATTATGTGGTTGAATTAGCATTAAATTAGGCTAAAGGGCATTTACCTTGAAATTATGAAATCCGACAGGTTACCTACTGATGTCAATGCTACCAGTGTCTCATCTACAGCACCAATAAGGTTCAACCACCTGCTCTTCATGAATAATTCAGAGACTGGTCAGTATATCTATTATCCTCTCTCTGTGTGTGTGTGTGTGTAACATGCTATTGGTTTGTTACAGTTTAATTCAGATAAATGCGGGGTGCTGCATCATGGTAAGACGAACGATGGCAGGACTTACACAGTTAGTAGTAGGGCCCTGGCCCTGGGGAGTGTTATCGAACAGAGAGACCTAGAGGTGCAGGTACACAGTTGCTTGAAAATGGCGTATCAGGTAGGGAGGGTGGTGAAGAAGGCATTTGGCATGCTTGCCTTCATCAGTCAGAGCATTGAGCACAGGAGTTGGGATGTCACATTACATCTGTACAAGACTTTGGTAAAGACACATTTGGAATACTGTGTACAATTCTGGTCACCCTGCTTTAGGAAGGATGTTATTAAACTGGGAAGGGCGTAAAAAAGATTTACAAGGGTGTTATCGATACTGGAAGGTATGACTCCTAAGGAGAGGTTGGGAGTTTTTTTCCTTGGAGTGTAAGAGGCTGAGGGGTGACTTCATAAATAAAATCATGAGAGCATAGATTAGGTGAATAGCCAAGGTCCTTTTTCCCAGGGTAAGGGAGTCCAAAACTAGAGGGCATAGGTTTAAGGTGAGAGGGGAAAGATTCAAAAGGGACCTGAGGGAGAATTTTTTTACACAGAGGGTTATGCATATATGGAACAAGCAGACAGAGAGAGTGGTAGAGGAGGGTACAATTATAACGTATAAAAGACATTTGGGCAGGGACATGGACAGGAAAGGTTTAGTGGGATAGAGGACGAATGCAGGCAAATGGGACTAGTTTAGTTTATGAAACCTGGTTGGTATGTCTCTATGCTGTCTGACTCTATGACTACAAGTCTAAACAGATTGGGTCATTTTTAAAAGTAGGCTCATTGGCCGTGAGAAAACAAGAAATGGGATCCTTCTTAACTTAACAATGCAATCATGATGTGGATGTGTGAGTAAATAAGTGGATTCAATTCATCTCTCCTCACACGGGAGCTCACCACTTTGCTGTAGTTTGAAAATATAACAAATTGAGAAACTTCATCTGAAGTCTGGTTGTTATGGAGATCTATATTTTTTATAAAGAGGTTATTCACAGATTGACAAAAATAATCAAAGAGACAGAATTAATGTTTTAAAGCTTTAACTATAAAACACAAATTACAATCAACATAGATCAAAGATTACTTAAGAGCAAACTAATATGACAAGCTAAAGAAAGCTGCTTTTGCATTGACTAGCTAATGCAATCAAGATAAGTCTTATGACACCTTTTGCAACGCAATGTCTAGAAAATACTGAGCATTATAGGATCAGTACCAAAGTCATGCATAGTTCTCTCCAGCAGACTTATTTATCCCTGTCTAATTAATTTGAAATTTTCACTATTATTTGAAAATTGCTCCACTCATTTGTTGTTTTCTAGATCCAATTTTAACTAGCAAAGCCCAACTTGGCTCATTCCTTAAATGTCTAAGAGCCCTGAGTGTTCCATTTTCTTCCTTTTGAATAGATTGCATACTCTCACCTGTACCCTGCTTGGATAATACCTTCTCTGCTTCTCCAAAGCAATATCTTCTTACTCTTCTGATTCTAAAACAGTTGTTTTCCTTTGTCAATGAGACACAAGGTAAAGGTGTAAAATTTGTCTTTTAGAATTTCAGTAGGTTTCTGTTTGAGCTTCTACCCCCATGGCAACCAGATCACATGGATATGTCTCCGAACAATTGTTCCGCTATCCCCCGTTTAGAATTTTCTGTTTCACTTTAAGTGAAAGGGGACATTTTAAAACATAATTAATCTGTAAACTCCAGCATTCGTGTCAAAAGGCAGAATCCACCAGCTATCACAGATGATGTGGCAGAAACAATTGCAGGGCTGTGACATAGCCCAGCTGAAGATTGGCATAGAGCCTTCTTAATGTCAAAACGTTGTCACTGACACTCAGTAATCAGCCACTTCACAGGGTGTTTCACTGGACAGAAAACCTAGTGCCAGCATAGCTTATGAAAGATACATTTCATAAACTGCCAACTGAGGATAAATACTGAGATTAAAGACTACAAAAACACCGATTGCTTCAAGAAAAATAAATTGTATCATGACACCTAATCTGTTTAAATGTCATAGACCTGAAATGTTAGCTTTGTTTCTCTCTGCTTGGATACTGACAGATCTGCTCAGTATTTGCAATTTTTTTATATTGAATAAATTGCCTCTTCTTTTATTCTGTGCTAATGAAAAATGAGCTAACAAATACAATAACTTGCAATCAAAGAATAGGCATGCAAAGGCCAATACTGGAGAAGATGAATTTTGGTATTGCATAATACAGATACAGACGTGGTAGTTAGTTAATTGGATGTCTCAAGTACTTACATGTTTCATTGTTAATGTCCTGAGTATTGCATACTGATGAGCCTTTCTCGCCACAATTAAGCCGTATGAGATTGTTAAACATGCAACAGGCAACATTGATCTTGGAGACCTTGGCAGGGCTTTGCTGAAAAATATATTCTGATCTGTCACGGTTATTTGAAGCACTATTTCAAGATGCCATTAGTTTGTTCTATTATCAGTCTTACAAATGCAGAAATCCCATTGATCCAGCTGTTACCTTTTTGGTTTGCATTTTTCAAAAAAATTCACGAGGCAAGTCGCTGAAGGCAAAATTGATTTTTTGGGAGCTTGCTACTTCAAATAAAACACCTACCCAGCACCAACCTAAAATATGGAAAATAAATATTCCCTGGGAAACAGGAAATGACTTCTTAAAGGGAAGTTAAGATCATTTTGATTGCGATAAATAACATTGCTAAAGTTGGTGTGACATATGTTATTTTAGCTTTCCTTAAGCTTTCTGAGCTTGGATACGGCCTAGTTAGTATTGTGCCGGTGCCAGGAGGAGGTAGAGTCTTTCCTACTTAACTCACGAAAACCCAATCAGCCACATCAACTACAACATCTAATCCCCACCATTGACTACCTTCATCCCTTTTGAGTTTACCCCAAGATAGAATCAAACCTGGGTTGCTGGTGCTGTGGGTCAGCAGTGCTAACCACCGAGCCACTGTGCTGGCAAGGAAGGCAACTCAAAATTGCAGGTACTTGCAGTTCATTGGTATGCCCAGGAATCAATTCCTTGCAATGCTCCAGATCCCTATCTTCAGGGTCCATTCTCTATGCCTGAATTTAGTGCTTTAAGAACCACCTAAAGCTGAAGCAACATACCATATTTTCATACCTGATAACTTATTGACTTCAAGTGTGCTATGGTGCAGGCATGTCAAGGACTGAATTTCAAAAAGAAATCAATCCCTACCATTTCCATTTCATGGATATAGAGAGGGAAGGACATTTATCCCAGCCAAAGAGGTCATTGTGTTGTTCCTTGAATTAATGCAAGATCTTTAGGAGCCAAAATTGTGCAGCCCCTGAGAATGGGAGGAAGGGTCACGATGCGCAATTAACCATTGTCTCTTGTCTCCTACGCGGGTGGCAGCAAACTACATGCTGTCTGCTCCTATACATAATTCCTGCATGCAGTCTAGTCAAACTGCATGCCTCAGTGTTGAGCCCAAAGTAAATGTAGCATGATTCTAGGCAGCCTACACCCCACAGCACGTTTTGGCTGCAGCAAGTGCTCTGGGAAGAGAATCTAAGTGGAAAAAGAGTGATCACGGCACAACAGGGAGAGAGTGCTCCACAATCCTCAGATGTTAACAACTTTGACAAAGGAGGAAGGCAAGAGGAGAGAAGTCTTCAAACCATAGTGGCTAGCAGACTCTTAAGACAAACTTTCATAAGATAATAAGTAGATAGCCATCCTGGTGAATACCAGCATTGTAGCCCTGAGGAACTGGCTTTAGTGCTACTAGCCTGCTTGATTAGCTTCACATCCACAAATATCCATTGCCTGCACTCCCAACACCTAATAGTACATGTGTGTACTATCCACAAGATGCTCAGCAGAAGGTCACCAAAGATCCTCAGGCAGCACCTTCCATAACCATGACTGCTTCCATCTAGAAGGACAAGAGCAGCAGATACATGGGAACACAACACCTGCGAGTTCTCTCTCCAAGCCACTCACCATCCTGACTTGAAAATATATCACCGTTCCTTCACTGTCGCTGGGTCAAAGTCTAGGAATTCCTTCTTTAAGGGCATTGTGGGTCAACCCACTGCTCATAGACTGCAGTGGCTCAAGAAAGCAGCTCACCACTATCTTCTCAAGGGCAACTAGGGACGGGTAATAAATGCTGGCCAGCCAGCAATTCCCAGCTAGGAATAAGGTTTAATGACCTCGCGCAGGTCACCAGACTCTGAATTAATCTTTAAATGCCATTATCTAACACGTAAGCAACCAACTCCAAACAATGCTCAATTAATTTGTCCTCCCCATCACTCGCTTCCTAACAATCTCTGTCATAATCATCACTCCTGTCTCATACTCAGGGTTTTGCTTTATCCTTACACACCTACAAGTTTCATACACGCAGCTCATGGCTTGCAGATTCTGCCAGCTATTCAACCATGACAACCACATCACCCAAATACGTTGCATGATACTCAGTGATACAGTGCCTTTTCTTGCAGGACAGGGAGGCACATAACTGGAACTGGCAGAGTCAAGCTTGGCTGAATTCCCCTCCATCATGGAAGAGGCAACACTCATCATCAATGGAGCAGTCACACCATTGAAGAGATGGCTCCTGATTCCATCCTCATCACATAATCTCTTCTGATTTAAATGGTTATGTATTGCAGCTCTCACTTTTGCCCTCTGCCCTCACCAATGCTTAATTCTTCTCTCTTTCTGCTTTCATACACCCAGTTACAACCTGGTTCGTTGCTGATGAGATGCTCAAAATAGAAAGCACTAAGGAGACTTACTGTTTAAACAGACAGGAATGTGGAAAGCGTAACTTGTATTTTTTTCAGCTTGTGTGTTTTCTTCAAACTGCTAAGCATAGTGAGGAAAATGGCTCAATCATTTCCTCACCCTAAAAAACACATAGGTAGAGGTAAAGACCAGTGGCTCAGTGGTTAGCACTGCTGCCTCACAGCACCAGGAATCCGGGTTCAATTCCACCCTCAGGTGTCTTTCTGTGTGGAGTTTGCATGTTCTCCCCATGTCTGCGTGGGTTTCCTCCGGGTGCTCAAGTTTCCTCCCACAAAGATGTGCGGGCGCTAGGTGGATTGGCCATGCTAAATTGCCCATAGTGCCCAGGGATGTGTAGATTAAGTGAGTTATAGGGGAGTGGGTCTGGGTGGGATGCTCCAAGGGTCAGTGTGGACTGGTTGGGCCGAAGGGCCTGTTTCCACACTGCAGGGGTTCTGTGACCTAATCCTGATCAGGTTTGTTCTTGGAGAGTCCTGGGCAGGAGTCTTCTGGTGTGAGATAGAGGAACTTAGTCCTATAAGCCAATGCATTATATACAATGATATTGTTTCAATCATTTACAATCATGTAACTACTTATAATTCTTTAATATTAATGAGTGTAAACCAGTTGTGGTCGAGTTCTGTGTGATAAGTTTGCCTCACAGTGTTGGAATGGAACATCAAAGAAGAATGGTACATTTATGAAAGAACTGTTATGTGGGTTTGAAAACAAGAAGGCAGGCTGTGAAATTAAGCCAAGACAACGACTTGCTACGAGCAGCCATTTACAAATTGATTTAAGCGTGTGCTGGTACCGCAAGAGAAAAATGAGGGCTCTCATGTGCTTGTTAAGACCAGAAAAAAAGTCTCTTCTCGTCCAGCACTGGGGATTGATAAACTTTGTCAAGATAATACACTGAGAAAGTTGCTTATACTCTTTTAGCATTCCCACGGGATGGGCCCAGAGATAATACACCCTGCAACAGCTTCAGACAGGACAGTGATGTAATTAAAAAATTGATTAAGTGGATTAAAACCAGGTATTACCTTATATGGCACATAGTCATAACAAGAAAGGGGATTAGAAAAAGACTTTTCAAAGCATTGCTGCATTGGGTAGAGTTGTGTCATCAGGCGTCCTGAAGACACAGTCAGAAATCTGTCAATGGATTGACCACCTGAGATGGGTCCTAGCACACCACGCCATTAAACAACCAGCTTCATTGTGAGTATGTACTATTTGTGGTTTAATACTGAGCAGAACAATATCCAAGTTGTTGCATGCCATTGATATCCAGAGTAGCGGCAAGAAGCTCTAGACCAAGTTGAATTCAATAAAAATCTGGAATTAAGAGTTTAGGTGATGACCATGAATCCCTTGTTGATTGTCAGAAAAACCCATCTGATTCACTAATGTCCTTTAGGAAAGGAAGCTGCCATCCTTACCCGGTCTGGCCTACATGTGACTCCAGACCCACAGCAGTGTGGCTGATTCTTAACTGCCTTCTGGGCAATAAGAGATGGGCAATAACTGCCAGTGACCTAGCTAGTGACGCCCTCATCCCATGAATGAATAAAAAAAACATACCTGGGCCAATGTGTCTCCGATTTTAAAGAGAGGCACTTCACTATTTTTAAAGTGAACTGTTTTTCACAAATGCATATGATAATGATTTGAGAAAGGTAGCAAGAGATAGAGTGAGTAGGACGGTGATTGGGAGGGTCAGGGAGGGAAGCACTGAGAGACAGCCAGGAAGGAAGGTGGTGAGTGGGAGGGAGACAGAGAGTGGGAGGGAAGCAGCAAGCAGACCTGAGGAAAGACAAGTGCGACATAACTTCAGCTTCAGGAAATGACATGATCAAAGTTTCAGCTGTTAAATTCCATCTGATTAACCATGTGAGGCTTGACTCTTATCCTTTAGTTTCCTGTTGTGGCGGAACTAGCAGTTCTTTTCTCACAGGCTAGAGTCGGCAGTAAACTTCATTTAACTATTAAGATGTACACATTTGTCACAATTAAGTGTATTGCATTGAATATTACTACCAACTGAAGTCATGATCTGCCCACTCTGCATAGTTCAGGGGCACTCTCACTGTGCTAACATACAAAACAACAAGGAAAATAGCATTCAACAAAGTGTTTGATATGTGCTAGAATACAGCAAAAAGTATTCCATTAAACATTTTTCATTTTCCCATTCCACTATGTTGCACATCTGCAAACATACAAATATTGCATTTGCTTCCCATTAACACTCAGGAATTGTTGAGCTGGAACAGGAGATGTTGTATTGACATTCTGACAAACACTGTGGGAATACATAGGCTGAAATAGCAACATGTTATGCAAAATCACTGCATACTGACAGAACCTGAATTCTCTAGGAACAGAACTTTGCAACACTTTTGCTACAATTTGGACGTTTTCTATGTTGCTTCATGTCATACCTTAAAGGCCTATCTTAATGAGAGTGGGGAGTCAGGGATGACAGGAATCATAGCAAAAAGCAAGTCACCATGTGTCCCAGAGCATTAGGCTCAACTCTCTTATGTTTTCAACTCAGACCTCACTCAGCATCTTGACACCAAAATCCCACTCAAATTCAGTAGGAATAAAATCACTGATAGCAGCCATGAGTTACAATAGGTGGAAGGCATGATCGGATTGAGGACACAAAAACATCCACTGGCAAGGTAACTAATGATACAGGAGTGGAAGTCGGCAAAATTATTAACTAGAATGACCAACATTCAGGTTATCCTTGTGAGATCACAGAGAAGGATTCTGCCCCATTCTGGCTCAGCACGAATCCTGTTTTGAAGAAACAGTCACCTGTACCTCCAACTACTAGAATCTTAGGTGTAATGTATATAGTGCTTTGAAAAGTGCAATGTATATTCTGTTCACTTGCAGCTAACATATTTTATCAGCAAAAGGAGTCTGGTAGAGTTGCATAAGTAGGTTAATAAAGGGGAACTATTGTTTTCCTAAGCAATCTTAATTCTGGGTGTCTTTATCTATGCCAAGAACTTAACATCGAGAGGCAACAAATTAGGGATAGTGGAGGATTTCATCTCTCCCATGGCTTGTATAGTGCCCAGTGACATTTTGGGATATGATACTGCCATTTAAATTAGGTCCTTAACACTTTGAGGACAGGTGGTCTTCCCATACCTGAATTCAGGCATTTAAAAATAGTTGTGGGTGGGGTGGTTGGAATGAAATTTGGAAAACTAATACAACTTGTTCCCTTCGCACCACTTATATCCATTCAGTGCAGACTGATGGAATGCCAGGACAAACAGACATGTTATACTGATCAGTTATGTTAATGAGTCATCCACTGAGATTTTGTTTTGCATGCAGTTTTATTATCAGGAATAAACTTCAACAGTTCTATTTCTTTTTAGTTCATTCATGGGATGTGGGCATCGCTGGCTAGTCCAGCATTTATTGCCTATCACTACCTGCTCCTGAGAAGTGAGCTGGATTCTTGAGGTCCTGCAGTCCATTTACTGTAAGAACATCCACAATGCTGATAAGGAGAAAATTCAAGGATTTTAACCCAATGACAGTGAATGTATCAGGATATATTTCTATGTCAGGATGCAGAAAAATGCTAGGCAATGACCATCTCCAACAAGAGAAAGTCTGGCTATAGCCCTTGCCTTTCAATGGTATTGTCATTGCCGAATCCTCCACTATCAATATTCTGGGTTTCGATTGACCAGAAACTGAACTGGATCCTCCATATAAATTCTCCCCTTGTCTGTGTGGGTTTCCTCTGGGTGCTCCAGTTTCCTCCCACGCTCCAAAGATGTGCAGGCTGGGTGAATTGGCCATGCTAAAGTTCCTACATTGTCCAGGGATGTGCAGGCTAAGTGGATTAGCCATGGGAAACGCAGGGTTATGGGGATGAGGTGGGGGAGGAGTTGGAGTTGGGGGGTGGGTCTTCATGGGATGCAATTCAGAATGGCCTGTTTCCGCACTGTAAGGATTCTATGATAAATATTGTGGTTACAGCCGCAGGTCAGAGGCTAAGAAGACTGCAGCAAATAACTTACCTCCTGAGTCCCCAAAGTCTATCTTCCATCTACAAGGCACAAGTTAGAAGTGTGATGGAATACTCCCCACTTGCCTAAATGAGTTCAGCTCCAACAACACTCAAGAGCTTGATACCATTCAGGGAAGAGCAGCTTGATTGATTGGCACCATATCTACAAATATTCCCTCCCATCACCACTACTGAAACTCAGTAGCAGCAATGTGTACTATCGACAAGATAAACTGCAGAAATTCATCAATGGTCCTTAGACAGCATCTTCCAAACCCATGACCATTTCTGTCTAGAAGGATAAGGGCAGCCGATACTTGGGAACTCAAGATAACTGCAAGTTCACTTCCAAGTCACTCACCATGCTGACTTGGAAATGTATCACCGTTCCTTCAGTGTCTCTGGGTCAAAATCCTGAAACTCCCTAACACCATGTGAGTCTACCTACACCAAAAGTACAGCAATGGTTCAAGAAGATAGCTGACCACTACCTTCTTAAGGGCAACTAGGGATGGGAAATAAATGCTGGCAATGCCCACGTCCCATGAATGAATAAAAAAATTTACAAGGGAGAGTGTTGGCCATTGAGCAGGGTTGAAAGGAACAATAGGAGAATGTAGATAGGTGAGGGGTGAGAAAGGAAGAATCAAAGGGATGATGGAACTTTCAGGAAGCTATTTAAAAGATGGAAAGAGTAATAAATCTGAATCTGTGAATAAATTCCCAAAGAAAAGGAAGATAATGACCGAACAATCAGCTTCCTATAGTGAATCAGAGGGATGAAAAAACATCAGAGGAACAGAGAGTAGGAGCAATGAGAATGTGTTTAAGATTTCTTTAAATTTGCTGTGGAAACAAGCTGACAATTTTGGGAAATTGTTACCACCCACTTCAGAAACCAAAAAGAGACTGTCAATCAAGTGATTCAGAGCCCAAGTGCAAGTACTAAGTAGATAATTAAAATCTTGTGAGCAGCCCTCATCAAAGCAGTGATGTCAGGAACAAGACTATGAACAGGGCAGGTTCTGCTGGAAGTGAATCAATCCTCATCAGATCAGGTCAAGTCTGCTTGCAGTCCAACTTTTCTGACTAACTAGCTTGTAACTATATGTTTTAACTTACTCTGTGTTGTTTTCAAGTGTAAGATTTTAGCAATAAAACTGTTCGATTTATGGTGAAATTATTTCAGTTGTGATTCTCAGTCTCTGGAACATTGTATAGAATGTGACAGAGAGATACTTGAAACTGAGAACAGAGTCTTTAAAATAGATCCATGGGGAACCTATAATGCATTGATGGCAGAAACCGAGAATGTTGTGAAATAATAAAGGTTGAAGTGGAGAAGCCTTCAAGAAGATGAGTTGGAAAATCAGATTCCTGAGATAAGGAGAATGGAGAACATGAGTGTCAGCAATGATAGAGGAGAGATTGGGGCAAACATCAAAAACTCTCAGATAAAAGAGTGCTTTGAGTTACGCATTGGTTAAAAAACTCGGTTCAAATTTTAACCCTGGCGTGAGTAAGCACCATCAAATTCATCTTGAGCAGAAGCTGACATGTTCATGGATTTAGATGCACGAACAACACTAGCCATAAAGAGGAGGGAAGCGATGGCCTAGTAGTATTATTGCTGGACTGTCAATCCAGAGACCCACGTCATGGTCTAGAGACCTGCGTTCAAATCTTGCCACGGCAGATGGTGGAATTTGAATTCAATAAAATATGTGGAATTATGAATCTAATGATGACCATGAATCCATTGATGATTGGGAAAAACACATCTGGTTCACTCATGCCCTTTAGGGGAAGGAAACTGCCACTCTTATGTAGTCTGGCCTACAGGTGACTCCAGACCCACAACAATATGGTTGATTCCTAGCTGCCCTCTGGGCAATTAGGGATGAGCAATAAATGTTAGCTTAGCCAGCAGTGTCCTCATTGCATGAATGAATAAAGGGAAAAAAAAGTCTTCTCTTTTGCACATGTTGAGGATTCAACTCATCTGTAATTTGACATTGGACAGGCAATTTAATAAGATATCGATAGTGTCAGTCCCAGTGTGACAGAGATAAAACTCCAGAAAAATGAGTAAGGTAGTATCAAAACTGGGCAACTGACTTTATGGATAATTGAAACATTCTCACTGGTTCATGCAATTTCTGTAAAAACAATGTGTATAGGGGCTTAACCTCTGGCACAGAATATGATAAATGAACTAATTCATTTAAGCTCAAGTCAAAGCACTCAGAAAATATTAAAGCAACGAGAGAAATAGGACCTGGAGTCAGCAAGTTTAACGTTGAACTACCTCCACCATTTAAAAAGATCATGACTGACTTTCTGCTTTAACTTCACCTTCCTGTACTCCCCTCAAGTCTCTTAATTTCCTTTTAAGCAGAAGCCTATCAACATGAAGACAATGGGAGGAGAAAATATTGATGTAGGGGTACAATTGCAGTGCAACCATATCTCATTCTGGTTTCACAGGTATATGGCTGCGAAAAGATAAAAAGCAAAAGATGCATGTGTAGGGTTCGTGAAGCATTATCCAACAAATTAATGAGAGGAGTGGCCCCATTGATAAGAGAGAACTCACCACCTATCTGAAGCGTGGATATAATAGCAGAAGAGGTTAGTGTGACAAGTGAAGTGTCATCTTGGATGTTTAATATTGTTTCTGTATTTTGTGATAGATTGAGAACAAGTGGAAAAGTTAAATCCTGTTCATTTATTCATGTGTCATGATATTTACCTGAGAAAGAACACAACAAAAAGAGCAGCACAGAGAAGAGGGAAGTCCTTGCAAGGATTGTATCATGATTCAAATATGAGCGGATGCCTAGATTTCAATAATCCTCTATTTGGACATACACATAAAAAGCAGCCCTTTTGCATCAAGCATCCAATTGCTGACATAGTAGTGATGAAGGAATGCAGTCAGTGATTTGTTTAAAGTCTTAAAATTTTGACTGAAAACTTATCAAATATCTAGGTTGCACATTTCTTTTTAGACTTACTTTTAGTGCAATCAGAATGTAAGTTACATAGTTTCTGGTCTGCAAATCCATTGCTATAATTTTGATATATGGCAACATGTTCCCAGCAACATCAGCATTAGGGTACAATCCAGCTACCCTAAGGCCACTACCCAGCAGAAATGAATTCCCAACCACAAATGTGACCAAAAAATAGTCAGCAGGCTGATTCTGCAGTAGAAATTCACCAAAACATAGCAAGTAAGTTTGGAACCTAAACGTTTTAGCATCAGAAGAGGTAGTGAAAGATATTTTTGAGATTTATCAATTCGACTTGCATTGTGTGTAAAAAGTGAAAGCAATATTTTCCTTTGGGTCAGTCAGTACCAACCCTCACTTAGCTACAACATTGATTAATTTGTAATAAAAGCAAGATTTTTTACTGTCTGAAGTGATAACCTGATTTCTCTTTTTGTCTTTATAAACTGTTTTTATGTTTAATTCTAAATAAAACCGAAAGAACTGCAGATGCTGTAGATCAGAGACAGAAACAGAAATTGCTGGAGAAGTTCAGCAGGTCTGGCAGCATCTGCGAAGAGAAATCAGAGTTAACATTTCGGGTCTGGTGACCCTTAGGTTCTGAGGAAGTGTCCCCGGACCTGAAACGTTAACTCTGATTTCTCTTCACAGATGTGGCCAGACCTAGTTGTGCTTTACTAGCAATTTCTATTGTTGTTTGTGTTTAATTCTACTGTGTTGAGTAGCCAGTTCAAATTTAATGCAGAATTAGGGCTCAGTAGCCGCCTGAGCCAGCTTGAGACTAAATGTACAATTTCTCTGAAAAGATAAACTGATCCAAGATTCAACTCACTTTATGGGAATAGCTTACACAAGCTGAAACACAACTTGGCAAAAGTGATGGCTAGATCTCCATGCGGGACAATTCTATATCACGTTTGAATTAAAAACAAAAGTAAACTAACACAGTATGTGCAATGCTGCGTGGTAAAAGGGAAAATGGATAATTACTCAGCTATGAAACAGCAGTTGAATCAGAACTGAACCAATCATCAACTTGATTCACCAACAGTGAAGCAGATGTTATTTATTTGACTCGCAAAATAACATGTTCAAAACCAAATTAATGCCTGTGCCTCTTGCCAGTTCGCGCTTTCTAACAATGACTGTTAACTATTACAGCTGTCAAAACTGCCTGAAAGGTCATAGCCAAAGGTAGGTACAGATTCCTCTCATCATTTTCTGTCTGGGAATGAGATATTACAATCAATATATATTCCCAGTAGCTTATGGCTACATTTATTATCCTGAGTTGGAAATACACTCTACAGATTGGCAAAATATTATCACTGCCTAACCCTGTGTAGCAATCTATTTATCTCTAGCAAGGTAAAGTTTGCCCATTAAGTTGACTTCAGGCGTTGGAAATTAATGAAATCTCCTGTTCCAGAAGAATTCTGAAATAAAAGAATGGGAAATTATCAAAGGGAATTCATCAGAAGATAAAAACCAAAAGAACTGCGGATGCTGTAAATCCGGAATAAAAACAAAGTTGCTATCGCTGGAGATCGGAAGAGCG
>NC_063344.1:24818802-24833241 GCF_021869965.1 Rhincodon typus
CTGATAGTACATGTTGATTTTTCTGCTCAGCATTAATCTCTTGACTATTCTTCATTGGAATGTGGTCTATGCTGGTCATCTGTCTGTTAGTTTTGAGTTTTGAGCTTCACTTTTATATCTTCTGTCTTGAAGCCAATTACTGCTCCATCAGTTTACCCTCAATCATCAGTAAAACGATGGAAGAAGTCATCAATAGCGCTCTCAAGTAGCATTTTCTTTGTAATAACCTGCTCAGTCTGAGTTCTGCTAGGACCACTCAATTTCTGACCTCATTACAGCCTTAGTTCAAATGTGGATGGAAGAGCTGAATTCCAGAGGGGAGGTGAAAGTGACAGCCCTTGACAACAAGGCCACATTCAACTGAGTGTGACATCAAGGAGCCCTAGCAAAACTGGAATCAATGAGTATCAGAGTTAACCTTTCCACTGGTTGGAGTCATACCTGGCACATAGGAAGATGGTCATGGTTGTTGGAGGTCAGTCATTTCATCTCCAGGACATCTCTGCAGGAGTTCCTCAGGGTAGTGTCCGAGGCCCACCCAGCTGCTTTATCATTGACCTTCCCTTCATCATGAGGTCAGAAGTAGAGATGCTCACCGATGATTGCACAGTGTTTAGTACCATTTACAACTCTGCAGATACCGAAGCAATCCATTGTCATATACAACAAGTTCTAGACAATACCCAGGCTTGGGCCCAAAAGTGACAAGTGACTTTTGCATTACGCAAATACTAGGCAATGACTGTCTCCAACAAGAGACAATCTAACCACCACTCCTTAACATTCAATCATGTTATCATCACTGAATACCCCACTATCAAAATCCTGGGGATACTACCGATTAGAAGCTCAACTGGACTTGCCACATAAACGCAAAGGCTACAAGAGGAAGTCAGAGGCTAAGAATACTGTGGTGAGTAACTCACTTTCTGACTCTCCAAAGCCTGTCCATCATCTACAAGACACAAGTCAGGAGTGTGACGAAATACTCCCCACTTGTTGGATGGTGCAGATCCAACAATAATCAAGAAGCTTAACACCATCTAGGACAAAGCAGCCTGTTTGATTGCCATGAACAAGAATCCACTCATTCTACCACCAACTCTCAGGAGCAGCAGTGTGTACTATCTACAAGATTCACTGCAGAAATTCATCAAAGATCCTTAGATAGCACCTTCCAAACCCACGACCACACCCATCTAGAAGGACAAGGGCAGGAAATACATGGGAAGACTACCACCTGCAAGTTCCCCTCCAAACTACTAACCATCTTAATTTGGAAATATATTGCCAATCCTTCACTGTTACTGGGTTCAAAATCATGGAATTCCTTCTCTAAGAACATCATAGGGCAATCTAGAGCACTTGGACTGCAGTAATTCAAAAAGTCAGCTGACCACCATCTTCTCAAGGGCAAATAGGGATGGGCAATAAAAGCTGGCCAGCCAGCAATGCCCAAATCCCATGAGTGAATAAAAACAAAATTGGCAAATCAAGGCAAATAGGTCCAACTGTAAATATAACTACTATTTTGATTATCTGATCAATGTTGTCCTAGTGAGAGCCAAGTTCTTCCCTTGAACTTGTTTGAGGATTTACTAAAAGCCCACCAATAGGTGAAGAAAGAACAAATTTATCAGTGTTTAAAATACATTTACTTAGAACGGCATTCAGAAACTGAGCTGTAATATTATAGAATATATACATGGTGATGATGCAACAGAGAGGTGAGAAGAAGGACGTGAAAAGAGATCTCTTAACGCCAGAGAGTTGTGTTTCATCACCTGTCATATAAATATCAATAAAAAATTGACAGTACTGAAGAAAGTGAGAGAGTCTTACTCCAGGATAAAGATGAAACCAAGAGTGTTGGACATCAAGAAGAGTGGTGCCAAAACAGCCTCTAAAAGTGCATGTGCAAACACCCTGTCCATCTTCCTTCTCACCTTTCTGCCCCACCCTTCCCTTTGACCAATTTCTGCAACCCCCTACCTGCATCGACCTTTCACCACCCCACCTAACTTCACCTAGCCCCACACCCCATTTAGTTCTGAGCTCCCTTCCCCCTCCCCAGTCCTGATGAAGGGCCCTCGACCCAAAACGTTGACTTTCCTGCTCCTCTGATGCTGCCTGACCTGCTGTGTTCCTCCAGCTCCACATGGTACCAACTCTGACTTCCAGCATCTGCAGTTTTTGCTATCTCCTACTTAATAATGCTAGCAGCAAGGTTCGCACAAAGTATAGAATAAAGCATCATCTTACAGACTCCATCTAACAGCTTTTCAACCCGTAGAAGTGAAATCAAAACAATGGTTTAAATTATAACATTGATACAGTGGGAATAGCTTTCAGAGTATGTGCTCACAATCGATGATTTACTAATATGTACTGGCTGCTCAATGAAATTCCTCATCAACAGCACATACTCGGAAAATACTGACATGAAAGGAATGCCTCTAAATTAGATAATCAACCTTGATATTTTAAGGTGGTCATATAAAATGATCATTCTACATTTTCCCAAACTGGGGCAAAACAGCAAATAGTATAACTGAGTTTATCCTTCTATACTTCTTCAGCTCAGTTGTGTTCTGAAGGAACATTCTGATATTCTGTAATAGAATTGCTGTTATTGTTTTTACATTGGGTGTCGGAGATGGTGAAAGTCTATTACATTAAAGGAGTATCATACTTTGATGAAATTCAGCTTAACTGCTTTTTCTTATAGCACATACTAAGTACATCTGGTAACAACATTATTGAAACAAAATACTGTGGATGTTGAAAATTTGAAATAAAAACATAAAATTCTGAGCAGGTCTGGCAGCAGGTCTGTGGAGAGACAGACTTAAGTATTTCAAATCAATGACCTCACTTTGTTTGTCTCTCCACAGACGCTACCAAATGTGCAGAGGACAGTACTTCTAACATTTTCTGTTTTTGCAACAGTATTATTGAAGTGTGCTTCTGAGAATGTACCTTTAGCATGTTAAAAATAGCACAAGATAACAGATTAAATTTTCAACTTGCCACTCAGTTGCAAAACTCCGATTGTGAATAATCTACCCAAATGCAAATCACCAAATTGTTGTTTGTATGAAAATCAATTGAAATAAAAATGGACTGTTCCTTTTGCTAGACAGCCAGGCTACAATGTGGGTTTTGTCTTCAGGCACAGTTGTGTCTAAATTGAAGGAAATTACTACCTGGGGTGAAAATATTTTATGTGCTTTAGAGCTTCTGCTGCCGATTGTGTGATATGGAATGTCTGAAAATATTGCCCAGACCGTTAAAATTACACCTGGGTGTAAATCAATGTAAGGGCTTTTGTCACACTGAAGGTGTGTTAAGGTATTATTGGTTCATTAAATCCTTACTAAATAGCAATTAATGGGATTAACACAATTTTGCTTCATTCACATAATGCTTCTACTTTATATTACCAATTTTAGGGCTCACGCGGTGTCTTATCTTTGAGTCAGGAGGCCTGGGTTCAAGTCCCACCTGCTCTAGAGATGGGTAATAACATCCCTGAACAGGTTGATTAGAAAATATCTATTACCATTGTTAATGTTCTTGTGGTACACTGGTATTAAGTGTCACTACTTCTGAGCAAAGCAATCTGGGTTCAAGTCCTACCTGGTCTGGAGGTCTGTTATAACATCTCTAGAAAATACTTATATTCCAATTGTTCAGCAATTGCTTTTATTTATATAATGATTTGCTGTTTCTACATAATAACAGTGGCTACACTTCAAAGATTACACCATTGGCTGTAACGTGCTTTGGAATGTCTCTGATTGTGAAAGGTATTCTAGAAATGCAAGTTTTTCCTGTATTGTATTTAACATTTTGTCACCTCAGATTAACCATACTAAGGAATCAAGTTAAGAAGGATGGAGATTGCTAATAAATTGTTTAATGATGGCTTTATAGTATTGTTAGCTGCCTGCCTCCATGTATTGCAGACCTTCTGCCTTCCCACCATGGCAGGTAGTGGAATTTGAATTCAATAAATGCCTGGAATTAAGAATCTAATGATGACCATGAATCCATTGTCAATTGTCGGAAAAACCCAGCTGGTTCACTAATGTCCTTTAGGAAAGGAAACTGCCAACCTCACCTGGTCTGGCCTACATGTGACTCCAGACCCACAGCAATGTGGTTGACTCTCAACTGCCCTCTGGGCAATTAGGGATGGGCAATAAATGCTGCCTAGCCAGCAACACCCTCATCCTATGAATGAATAAAGCAGGAGATTATTCAATTCCATTTCTGGGATTCACAGTTTTTTGAGATGCCTGTTTTGTCACCTGCCCAGTAACCCAATGCAAGTTTGATATAGCAACAGCTACAGAAATTCTGTGCATGCATTGGCACCCCCATCCATCCATGAATTCATTCTTAAAAATGATTATTTTGGTGCAATGCATGTACTTTGTCCTGTTCATTTTTAAAGATTGCTTCACTTGGCTGGCAAGACAGTTTTGATGGAAATATGGGTTTTGAAACCAATCTAACAAAAAAGATACAGCTGCTTGACGATATAGAAATGAAACAAACCTGCTTAAGATGCTTATAAGCAGGAGTGGTTTAAACACAGAATCCCAGTCTATCACTCTAACAACACATAGGACTTTTGCCTGCTGGCACGTTGCACCCTGTCAGCACATTTGTGACCTGGTGCATTTATATGAATCAACTAGGTGCTTGTAAAATTTATGATGCAGTTGGGTGCTCCTAGCTGGTGAAGAGGTGAAACATTCATACAGGACTTTGCCACAGTCTTAAATGGTACTAGGCAAAGTCAATCTGAATAGCCGAAAAGGTGGCTGGTCTCCAAAAGACAATTTGTCTAGGATTTCTATAACTTTTCTGAAGTTACAGCAGACAATCAGATTAACCCCTGGGGAGATGTGTCCAGTTTATGACAAAGCATCTGATTTTGAATATCAGAAAGTTATGAATCTCACCTATACTGAGAAACCAGAATATCAGAATCTAATGAGCTGCTTATCAGACTTGGTGAATTAATTGAGAATCCATTTTATCCCATCTTTACTGCATTCTTGCAAGTTCACCTTAACTTAAACATGTTTGAAGAACAGGTGCATAGTTTAAATGCACAGTTAATTTACTTTGCTTCTGAATAATCATCATTTTCGCATCTCATTGGCTTGTAATATCTCCACAGTGTATCAAGAAAAGTGTGGAATGTTTAAATTATGAGAGATTGTGGAAATAATGTAGAAATCTAGAGACCCTGTTCCATGAAACAGGACCTTCATATTATCATGGATGGTAGGACAGAAATGTGGGTCAAGAAGAGCATGTATTAAGAACAGTCAGCAAAAAGTGTTTTGCAATTGCAACTTCATGACTGCATTTTCTAGCTGTATTCTATTTGAATACTCCTGAATTTTTTTTTATTGTCTCCTCTGTTCTCGACTTGCAGAAAATCACCAGATAAATTCAGGTTAATATCATTCCTTTTTAAAGCTGCTTTCAAGAAACATGGTTGGCAGCTACAATTCCGTGCGCAGCCATTCACAGCAATGTAAGCTAACTGACTATCAGGCCCTTATATAACAATGGGAGAGAATTGGCAAGTCACTTTATTGCTCACTCTGACATTTCTAACATAAAAACAGAAAGTCTGGAGAAACGCAGCAGGTCTGGCAGCATGTGTGTACTGAGAAACAAACTTAAAAGCAGAGTCCAATGTTACTGTTGTTTTGGACCTTTGGACATATCTGAATGCTGCTTTCTGAATTTCACCTAGTCAGATACCAGGGGTAGCATGGTGGCTCAGTGGTTAGTACTGCTACATCACAGGGACCTAAGTTCAATTCCACTCTTAGGTAACTGTCTGTGTGGAGTTTGCACATTCTCCCTGTGTCTGTGTAGATTTCCTCTGGTTTCTCCAGTTTCCTCCCACAGTCCAAAGATGTACAAGTTAGGTGGATCAGCTGGGGGAACTGCAGGGTTACGAGGATGGTTTGGGTCTGGGTCGGCTACTCTTTGGAGGACTGTTAAGGGCTGAATGGCCTGCTTCCACAATGTGTGGTTTCAATGACAGTGCATTTTGCTCTGTGACCAATGCATTGCTGTAGCCCTTTCTATCTGAAAAATGTACTCAAACAATACACTGTTCTTTTCTTTGCTAATGAAGACACAGCTAATTCCCACTGTGAGGAGGTCGTCATGGAAATCATTGACTTGGAGGCTGAAGTGTTTGGAGAGAACAGTGATCCTGGTTGTGCAAGTATATACTTCGATGCAGCAATGAATTATATTTTGTCAAGATTAGATTAGTTTCTTTGCATTTCCATAAAATATACATGTAATTTCAATGCACTGACATGCACGATAATGCCTATGCAGTCATTCTGTGCTTTTTTTTGTTTATAGAGGAGTGAAGTAGCTGTGCACTGTAAGGCTTAACTCAACTGTCTGAGCCTTCCTTGATAGTTGAGCCAGGCACCATCCTGGTTATAGATTCTTCTAAGAATTTTAATGAATTTAAGAGGGAGTCAGTGAGAGTCATTCATTGCGGTTGAGGAAGTGACGGAGGTGGTAACTGAAGAAAACACACAGCTGTTAAGAATCATAGAATGGTTACAGAGTGGAAACCATTGGGTTGTTATTTCTATGTCCACCTGCTGCAACATAAATTCACCTTGACCATCTCCCCTGCCTTTGCCCTTGGCCCTTCAATCTTTTTTTCTGCCTCCACCAGACTCTAAGAAAGTGCATTCCAGATCCTAACCACACATTGCATAAAAACATTTTTCCTCACGGTGAGGTGTACCTTGGTTAAGGGCCTAACCTACTGCATTGCTTTATAATTTTAACTTTGCACGACACTGAAGAGGTTTTTTTTTATTTTCTCATCTGGAATTGTGTCAGCTCGTTGAGTAGTGCTGTCATTTCTACAACCTCGCTGCAAGTTCCACCTCTAGCATGTTGCAAACAATCACTGGTTTGCATATTGTAGTTGATCAACAAATGACATAATTACTATCTGGCACAGGAAAGCTCAGACACACTTGTAGCAAGCACAGTCTAAGACTCTTTTGAGGAAGCCAAGATACATATATCCATATTTAAAAATGTAAAAACTTGATGTGTTTTTTTAAAAAAGCACTGGGGTCTAGAAAGAAATTTGCAGAACTTGTCATAGGGAAACAGCCCATCCAAAGAGATGTGAGGTCAGGATTTAGCATCTGAAACAGGGAAGAAATGGTAATTGTCTCCCAGTTTACAATCTCCAGATCTGCATCATATTGAACTGTTTTGATTGATACGTTTCACATATTTCTATGTGGTCAAGCATTTGTATTTTTACAATTAAATTAATTGGTATTTCATAAAAGCATTTTATTAATGAAAATAAAGAATGTGCTGCACTGAAGCAGTAATCATTTAAGGAGGTACTTGCAGAAGGTAAAATGGGTTTGTATGGAGCATGTGCATTGGGTACTTGTACCTTTTTAAAAAAGAACATTGTTGTCAATATTCTCCCTTTCCTCTTCAGATTTTCTCTGGTGAAAATACTGACCTTAATGAAGATATACTCTTTCCAGTATTTCACCTTGCTGGCCATTCTACATGTGTGAATCTGGACAATACCACAGACAATCTGAATTTGCATAATACAGGGGTGAATGGATATGATGATTATTGAGATTGTTGGCTGATGTTTCTCTCTCTGCAGCACAGATGCATAGGCTGTGCGGTGGTATAGTCATTAGGTTAATCATTCCCAAGCTAATGTTCTAGGGAATATGGGTTCAAACCCCAGCATGGGAGATGGTGAAAATTTAATTCAATCAAAATCTGGAATTAAAAGCTAGTGCAATGATAATTATGTTGATTGTCATAAAACCAACCTGGTTCCCTAATGACCCTTAGAGAGGGAAATCTACCATTCTTTTCGGCCCGTGTATGACTCCAGAACAATGTGGTCAACTCTTAACAATTAGGGAAGGGAAATAAATGCTGGCCCAACCTGTAACACCCACATCCCCTGAACAAATTAAAAAGAAAATGCTGTTCACCTGAAATCTGCTAAGCTGTGGTACAGCATGCATTGAAATTGGGATCTTTTGGTTTCCATAGTGTCCACAGATAGCACTGTATCAGTCAATGACTTAAAAGAGGGTGTAAAAACAGAAACTGCTGGAAGTACCAAGCAAGTCAGGCAACAACTTTAATGCTTCAAGTTGATGACTCTTCATCACTTTAACTTTGTTCCTCTCCACAAATGCTGCCTGACTTGCTCGGTATTGCTGGCATTTTCTATTTTTATTTCAGTTTTTCAACATCTGCAGTATTTTGTTTGACTCAAAGGCAGCAAGATTTATAGCTGAACTCAGCAAACAAAATCTATTTACTCACTAAACAGACTCTGATTAAACAACACTCTAATGTATTCTGAAGAGGCTATTTAAAAAGAGTGTTTTTACAAACTGCAATGAACAGAAAATGACCAGCAGCAACTCCTATTAAAAGCAGGGCTTTTAATACGAGTTTTTAAAAGCAGCTAATTGAGGTGTCTGGAGGATTGTTCCACATAAATAATGCATGTAAAATCAATCAATCACTTACAGTGGTGGTTATTACTCAATTCTTTCTGTTTTAGCCAGGATATGGTGATCTTACTATATGCAGCTGTATGTGTCACTTCCATTTGACTGATTGGTTCTATATACTAGGGCACCAGGGAAGCTTTATATCAATTTTGGGATAACATATAATATCTTAAAATATTGAAAAATGAAAGGATCAAATACTGTGTGGATCAGTCATCAATTAGGGCCACTTGTTGATGAAACTAATACTATAAAAGTATTTGGAGTATTTTGGTTTTAAATTGGTACTTTGGAATTGTACACATGGATAATGCATAACTGTAAAATTTACACATTACAATTTTTATGTGTTATAAAAGTAATCAATTATAAACCCTAAACTTTTTCACAACATCACCCTCTAATGGTAGGCTAGGTGAATGCAATGCAATTTTCTTTTCTATAAAGCTAATGCTAACTCCGCTTGATCGACCCAAGGCGCACCATTTATAGGCACAATGTCTGTCATCAAGTTAATAATTGAAGTCTTTCAAGGCTAATCAGAGATTTGCTTGCCTTAACAAAACTGTTGAATCTCATTTGATCAATCTGATATTATCAGGTTGAACGTGGTTTTGTAATTCTGGTATAGTTATACAAAATTAGACATACTTGATTATGGATTTATTTAGAGGCTTTAGTGTTTCAGGGAATTCCAAGTTCAAATTTCTGGATCTTTTATAAATTTTCTCTAGCTTAACTGCCGATTTTTAAAAAAAATCACTCTGCATTTGAAGAGGCAGGGATTAACGAAGAATAGTCAGCATGGTTTTGTTAAGGGGAGGTCATGTCTGACCAACCTGACTGAATTGTTTGAAGGGAAGACCCAGGTGTGTACATGAGAACAATGCTTTCAATGTGGTCTACTTGGACATCAACAAGGCTTTTGACAGTAAAGGGAAGTGCCCATGCAATCCAAGGAAACTTGGCACCTTGGATCCACAAATGGCTGAGTTGCAGAAAGCAGAGGGTAATAGTTGAGATGTTTTTATGACTGGAGGCCAGTGTCCAGTGAGGTCCCACAGGGGTCAGTTTAGGGACTCTTGGTGTTTGTGGCTTATATAAATGATACAGACTTGAAAGTAGGAGATTGATCAATCAAGTTCACACATGATACAAAAATTGGTGAGGTGGTAAATTGTGAGGAGGATAGTCTTAGACTGCATGTAGAAGGACTGGTCACATTGGCTGTCCAGTGGTAAATGGAACTCAATCCAGATAAGTGTGAGATGATGCACTTGGACAGGACAAACAAGGTGAGGGAATACATGAAGAACAGTGGGGCCCTAGTAAGCACCAAAGATGAAAGGGACCTTGGTGTGCATGTCCACCAGTCCCTAAAGGTAGTAGGACAGGTGGAAAAAGCAGTTAAGAAAGCACATGGGATACTCGCCTTTATTCGCTGAGGCTTAGAGTTTAAGTGCAGGGAAGTTATAGTGAAATGGTATAAAACATTGGCTGGGCCACAGCTAAAATATTGTGTGCAATTCTGGAATCCACATTATAGGAGGGACTTGATAGCATTGGCGAGGGTGCAGAGGAGATTCAATAGGATGTTGCCTGAACTAGAGAGTTTAATTAACGAAGAGGAGTTTGAGAGGCAACATGATTCAAGTGTATAAAATTATGAGGGACATAGTTAGAGGAGACAGGAAGAAACTTTTCCCCTTGATAGAGAGATCAACGACCAGAGGGCATAGATTTAAGGTAAGAGGCCAAAGGTTTAGAAGGGATGCGAGCAAACACTCCTTCACCCACAGGGTGGTACGAATCTGGAAATCACTGGCAGTGAGGGTGGAAGGGGCGGAAACCCTCATAACATTTAAGAAACATTTAGGTGTGCACTTGTGATGCCAAAGTATACAAGGCTATGAGCCAAATGCTGGAAAATGGAATTAGAATAGTTAGGTGGTTGTCTTTGACTGGTGCAGACTTGCTGGGCCCAATGACCTTCTTCTGTTCTGCAGATCTCTATGACTCTATCTATGCTCTATCTCCCTCCTCCTCGAACTGTCTGTTTCTGAAATGAACATCAGATTCAGTTCACCCAAACTAAGAAGCTTACACAAACATTAAAATTACAGCAGACAAAATTGTCAAATTATGTTAGCATTCATCCCGATATATTTTATTTAAGTATCAATAATTAGGGCAGGGAAACAAACTATACGTAGTGTTCAAGACTCAAATCAGTTACAAATCTCTATTTTTGAGCCAAAGAATGTACTGCCTGATACTTGAACTACATTTGAATCACAAATGATTTCACAGACATTTGTGTGGTGACAGCTTGACATAGGCATATGGCTAATAAAGTGGATTATTAATTTAAATCTAAAATGTTATAATTTCAAGGAGGATTTGCATTATTAGGATCATATTTTGTTTTGAGTGCAACCAGTTAATATATTATTCTATGCAATATTATTGGAAAGCATCTTTTCTACATTGGATAAGAATATAAAACCTACAAATCTCAGTTACTGACATTTAACTTGATTCTCAGTTTGACTTTAGTCCAAAATAACAGCAGTTTCTGCATTTTTCCAGGTAATGCACAGAGCCCATCAACAGTCTCGGTACGATCACAAAAATCATTTGAAAGTTTCTTTGGATCCAGGTATCCTGACTTAATTGATTCTTAACTGAGTATAATCACAACAACTGTCAAATGTTTTTACACAAACTGGAATACAGAATTATTTCCATCTGGATAAAATAGCACGTCAATGAGAATTACTCTGTGCCATTCCACTGACGATATTAAAAATACTCAAATGGATGTATTAAAACAGGCCCTAACCATAGCACCTCCTTTGTGACGAGAATAATTATTTTTCTGTCAGTGGAATGATCAACCAAGTAGATGGACAAGACTGCACATTGTGTTATAAATATGTTTAGGCATTATTAACTCAATTGTTTTGGTTTTATCAAAAAAAACACACATGCACCAGAGGATTAAAGCTAAAACACCCTGGCTGTACTTTAGAATGTTCCGCTTCTGTAATATGAATCTTTCACTGATTCACTCAACTTGCCAACCCACCTTTATTTTTTTTTCTCACTTTGTAAGATTTAACCTGGGAAGATACAGAAGCCCTAGTCAGACAGGGAAGTACATACCAATAAAACCCAACTGTTTGTCTACCAAGCTGGACACCTCTCCTGAAGAAGTGATTAATGATTATCTGCCACTGGTAAGAAAAACTGCGAACATTTTACTTTGATTAACTTCTATGAACTAAAGTAACAAAATTTATTTGAGCTTAACATGGGTATTTGCTGCAAAAGCAAATATTAACATATGCTGTTGTATTACCACTGCACATAAGCATCATTGCTGATTGAAGTCTATTTCATAATGACACAAGAACAATCAGAATGATTCCTACTTCATACAACAGAAAACACACAAATTTGCCTTAGCATGGATTTTATTGTTTCTTATTCAATACACAGATAATTAACCCAAATAAAACTGATATTTTTCCATGATCACTGAAGACAGTCAAGTGAAAATTCCAGGAAGTCAAACTGGCTTGATAATCAAATGTTCTTCTATTGATGATATTCTTGTAGGATGAATGTGTCTGTCAATTGATCGTTGAGCACAAAATTATACAAGCAACTCTATAATAATCAATCTCTATATAACTGCTCAAGTGATTTTGATAACACTCTTCAAAATATTTGCCACATGGGAAATGTATACACTGCATTTACAGAAAATTCTATGTAATGTATGAAGTGCTTTTTGGTGTTTATTCTTAGAACACTGCTTGTGAATAGACTTTGAGACAGACCCTTTTGAACAGATTGATTAGGGGAATTTAAAGACAGGAGTAGCAATTCCCAAACAAATGACTTTGCAACGCTCATGGATGGAATTTAGGATAAAAGAAAGAACTGCAGATGCTGGAAATCAGAAATAAAAACAGAAATTGCTGGAAAAGCTCAACAGATCTGGCTGCATCTGTGAAGTGAAAACAGTACAAGTTTGGGAAATTTCTGTGATAGAATTTAGGATTTGGACCAAGTTAAGGGTTTTCTTGAACGTATGTGATAAATGGCTCCCCTTTTCTATGAAAGAATTTAAATTTTGCTTAATGTGTTTTTATTGCTTCATCTCTCAAAGGTTAACATTTCAAAGGTTCAATTACACACAAATTAGTTCTTTGCTTGCTTGCTACACGTGTGCTTAGGAGGGCTGCATAGAAAAACAATACTTATGCAAAAGAATAGTGTTAATTTGGATTTTCTTATTTCAGGTGCAATTACAATTGGCATCTGGAGCATTTCTCCTCAATGAAGCCTTTTCTGAAGCTGTTCAGATTCCCCTGGATCGACTGAGAAGAGCTTCACCATTCCCATGTCATCGAGCAAGTCTCAGCCCAACTTCACGATGTGTGTCGTCACATACATCGAGCAGCAAAACTGAAACTTCCCTCAGAATGGAGGTCTCCATCCACTGTCAAAATGAGACAGAATGTAGTGCTAGTAAGAACATGCATTCACTGTCTGAAAATGAAGGAAATAGAGAAATTTTAAAGAAAATTACATGGTCACACCATGAAGGTGTTTTAGATTGTAATAATTCTCCAGCAAGCCTCCACAATTCATTCAGTGCCAGTACTGATGGTCTGAGCACCAGCCTTCAGCAAGTTGATAGTGGCAGGGGCTCTGAAACAGATCTATATGAAAACTCACCTGTCACCTCAGAAACCAGTGGTGCCTTTTACGAGTCAGCAAGTGATCTGAATACACAGTGCTACGATTTGGAAGGGATGAGCTGGGCAACTGCTGTGGCACTGGGATGGCTTGAACATCAGTGTGCTGGGTACTTTCTGGAATGGGAGCTCATTGCTGCCAAGGCAGACACATGGCTGCACTCACAGCAGCTTCCTGAACATCAAACTGTCAATGGACTGAAGGGAGCAACTCGACAACTTTTCCTCCTGCTCCGTCACTGGGATGAGAATATTAAGCTCAATATGTTGTGTTATAATCCCAATAATATGTAAATGTCGATGTTCAGTGATAATGTGTACTTTATAAAAATTTTAAATTGCAGTACAGAAAATTAAATTATAATGCCTGATTTGAAAAAAAGCAAATACATAAAAAGAAACGCTGTAACTTTGGATGAATTATAGCTTTTTCTGCTATTTAAGTGATCATTGTGACTGTAGCATTCTATTAATTATAAAATGTGTGGTGCAGATTTCAAAATATATACTTTCTACCACGTATGAAAAAGATTCTGATACTGATTGTTGAATTATAAATATCATAATGGGCCTTGATTTATATAGTAATCTTGAAATAAATGACAACATTGATTTTACATCACTTTTGTTGGAAATATTCTGATGTGCCTTTAAAATTTTCAGAGGAATGTGTCGGTTTAATGTTATCAACACTTTTTATTTTTCAGAATTGAGTTTGATAATTTACTAGCATCACTTGGAGGCTTTAATTTTCATGATGACCAACAGAAGTATATTTCATGACAGTAATGTCAGACATCATAGCCTAATTTTAACTCAAACTGTAAAGGGGATTTGAGTGAGGTCCTATAATTCTAAAAAGAAAACATGTGATGACCTTAGGCCTTTACACTGAGTGACAATCCATCAGATGAGACAAATTATTCTTTTGAAACAGAGCAACTCCTTTATTGTTTCAGAGATTGTAGGAACTGCAGATGCTGGAGAATCTGAGATAACAAGGTGTAGAGCTGGATGAACACAGCAGGCCAAGCAGCATCAGAGGAGCAGGAAGGCTGACGTTTCGGGCCTAGACC